>NW_026020071.1:0-68250 GCF_900185275.1 Solanum verrucosum | reverse complement strand
CCGAGGTAGCTGCTCTATGTTGCTGATTTTTACGTCCCGGGAGTGGCACTTCTGCTGGACGAAGAACTCTTTCGTTCTACCATTGTCCAATATCTTTGTGTTCAACAATTAGTCGCTGCCCAATATCAGCATTCGATACAACAACTGAAGCATCCTCTGATCCTCAGCTGACTATGTCACTAAAACAATAGCCAAATCCATCAGTTTCGAAATAGTGAGATGCCCGTGTTCCTGAAGAATTCATCCAGCAATTGTACCTGATCATAAGCTAGTTGCTGCCCAGAATCAACTAACGATGCATCAACCACGACTCTGAAATCCTCTGTGTATTATTTTAAATCCCAACATCGACTGTCCTGTTTCAACATCGAGTTGTCGCTCGAGTACAATCACATTCACCTTATTAGGATTTGTTTGCGCACCAAGTTCACTAGCTATATTTACGTCACCTATTTAGTTTAACACCTAATGCGTCAAGATTTTTCACTCTGTTCCATACCCTATAAGACTCAAACCCTAAACTTCTAGCCAATTAAGAATAAATGAATATTTAACATAAAATTTTAAGGTAAGATAAATGATAAAAGAAGATAGTCAAATAAGCATAAAATTAAATAGCTAAAGATGAGTAGTAACGAGTCCAAATAAAATTGGAACTTAATAAGATTAAAAAGAGCCTATATATTTTGATTTAACCTTGTTCCGTTTTAACCCTTTTTCGAGTATGTTGTCCTGGTTTGATCATGGAGGATGTGACGGCCTTCACATAGACCCCAATACTCTCAATGCCACCACCATATTTGGTGCCATGAAATCCACCAAAAGTACGATCATCTCCTATTTCAAAGTTGAACTCTTTTAGGAGTTTGTAATTAACAAGAGTCTTCATGCCATATGGTCCATAGGTACCCTTGTTGGTACCGAACGTTATTGATCTCAAATATATAAACGTATCAGGTGATTCACGATCATGGAAACCTCTTATCGAAGTAAGAAATTCTGATGGATGATCCAACACAACCTTCAATAAACATGGACGATAAATGTTAATGATTGTTAGTACTCTAATATATTTATTTAGTAGTATATTCAGAGTAAAAACTTAAAATAGTCCACTATCTTTTAATTTAGATTCAAAATAGGCTTAAAATACTGTAATATATTACTATATAGATGGTAATAAATAAAAAATATCGATAAAATCAGTAATTATTTATTAAAAAGTACTCAATCAAGTAATTTTTCCTTCAAAATAATCCTCTTTCTTTCTAGTTAAGATCATCATCCACAATCGATGTTCTAGAGCTACAATTTCACGTACAAAAATAAATATTTTTTGTCGTTCTTCAACAAAACTAATCTAAAGCACCTAAATTTTCACTCGGCCACAACAATCCGTAAATTAGGGTTATGAAAGAAATAAAACTATTTCGTGTCTAAATTCAAAGCTAGTGGACTATTTGAAGCCTTTACTCAATGTATTCAACGAAATAAATGTAATTAAAAAAAATTTAAATCGTAGATCCGTCTCTTACAGTAGTGAAGTTATTGTTGTGTGCAGGACCATGTGTGTCAGACAAAACAAAATTACCATTCTCAACAAACAAAAATTGAAGTGAATAAACTGCAATTTCATCATAGGAAAAAAAAAACTTAGCAATTTCTCCTTTACCCTTTTCATCCCAAACAGTTCCCCTTTTTCCTCCAGCAGGACCAACTTTAATTAAATTCATATTAACTAATTTCTTGCTCTATGAAATATAATTGTTATAATTTATACGTGGGTGAATAATATATTATTATTATATATAGAGAGGAGTAACTAATTAAGGTAAAAAAAAACTAATTAAGGTGTTGAGTTCCTTTTAGAGTCCTTCTAAGTTTCAACGATTGCAATTTGACTTTTCCTTGAATTCGTTCTTGTCTAGGATTCTATCTGGTTTATATTAAGTAAATTGTTTATATTTTTTTGTAGTTCAAAATAAGTAAAATTTGTAAAGTTGGGCGTTTTTATTTCATTCATATTTACCTTTCCTTTTAATGAGGTTTTTACCTACCTTACATTTTCTGGGAGAATAATTATTTAAGAAGAATTAAAAGGGTAAATACTGAAACGTAACCTTTAATTTTGGTCCATAAATAATTTTCTTTGACGAATATGTCATACCCCAATAGGGACCCTTACGTACCCAAAATGAGAAACACTGGCTATCTCACTGATTACCCAATTGTTTATAGTTTAGTGATTTTATTATGTTATATTAATATTTTTTCAAATATATTATTGATATAATTGTTATATTATTTAATTTTATGTTGTAAGATACTATGAGGACGGCTCTACTTCACTGGGAAGACAGGTACTACTCATACACCTATAGGTGAGAATCTACACTACTATGACATGCCTTAAGCTATTTCTATTTTTTCTACCACTTGTATCTACCATTTCTAACCGTGGTGAATTATCTAGTCGAATTCTTGCTCCTTATAGTTTACCTCCACCGGTAACGAAGATTAGGACTCTGGCTGCTTATTTTTGAAGTGTTAGTGGTTACAACAATCACCGTCACAGAGAATATTATATTGGATGCATACATACTAGTAACAGATGTTGTGTATGAAAAATGACATCCGTTTAATTAGAGCCCTCTCTTGTAGATATGGAAAGAAGCAAGTGCTACCACGACTTGATGTTGAAGGTTAGGTTGGTTTGCTCATCAAAACTAAAACATGAATGAACATCCATCTCATTTTTGTTACAATCAAAATTTTGAAATAACAAAGTAAAAACTATCTCTTTTTCCAACATATCGTATGTTGTGTCTGATGAAAGCTTTTGGGTTTCTGCTGAAAGATGTTCATGAAAATTGAAGAGTTTTTTGGGGGTTTGGGGTTTGTTTCTGATGATTACCTCAGAAGGGATCCACCACTTGTTAGAGTTGAGAAGATGTTTGAACAGGTCCAATCTAAGCTTCCTAGAGCCCCAAAATTTCTACTTGTTCTGCTTCCTGAGTGGAAAAATTGGGGCATATACGGTTAGTATAATGTACTTGTCTCTTGATTAGTAGCTAACCTTGTTTAATCTGCCTTGTTTCATCATCGAGTTAGTTACTAATCAAGAGAATAAGTACATTATACTAACCGTATATGCCACAATTTTTCCACTCAGGAAGTAGAACAAGCAGAAATTTTGATGCCCTAGGAAGCTTAGATTGGACTTGTTCAAATATTTTCTCAACTTTAACAAGTGGTGGATCCCTTCTGAGGTAATCATCAGAAACAAACCCAAAACCCCCCAAAAACTCTTCAAGTTTCAAGAACATCTTCTAGCAGAAACCCAAAAGCTTTGATCAGACACAACATAAGACATGTTGGATAAAGAGGTAGTTTTTACTTTGTTGTTTCAAACATTTTGATAGCAATAGAAATGAGATGAATTTTCATTGTTTCATGTTTTAATTTTGAGGAGAAAACTTTGCTACTGTGACATCCGTCCCTCTGTTGGTCTATAATTTGCCTTACCTAGGACATGATCGAATAGTTGCCACAAGATTTCTAAGGACCATCATGATTTTAAAGTAATATGTATAAGCAATAAATTTTAACAAATGTAGTTTAAAATGAACCAACTCAACGTCCAAGACAATACATATAAAACACAAGACACTGACTCATTCATTTTTTTTAATTCATATTTTTGGTAGAGTATCTTATAAGCCAAGACAAGGCATTTAAACTAGTAGGGGTGACACCACTTTGCTTCTTCATTCAATTTAAGTATTAAGGAAATAGCTCAACAGTCAAGATGAGACATATTAATACAACTCAGAGAATATCGACGTGTTCCTTTATTTTATTCAATTCATTATTGTTCATTAATTCTCTTACAATGAATGGCTTAAATTATGTGATGCTGACTTTCATTCCATCCAAATCTCATTTTAAGCCATTTATTGTAAGAGAATTAATGAACAATAATGAATTGAATAAAATAAAGAAACACATCAGTATTCTCTTAGTTGCATTAATATGTCTCATCTTGACTGTTTTTCTTAATACTTAAATTGAATGAAGAAGCAAAATAGTGTCACCCCTACTAGTTAAAATGCCTTCAATGCTTTTTTTTTCTTCTCTACCCTTGTGTTTACCTATATATTGATGGTTCAATTATTATATTGTTACTACTTTATTAAAGATGTTAACTCAGATTTGCAATTCATCTTAGGTTTCTTTTTCCCTTTCTCTTTCCAATTCTATTAAATTTTGGACGACTAATAACAAGATTGACAAAAGCTTAGGTTTTTCTATTCTCCATTTTCTTTATTTCTTTAGTTATCTCTCAATTGTATTGGTCTAAATACAATATATTATTGCAAGTCCTCACATCTCACACAAACACAAACAAACAGGTAAATAACCATATATTTGGTTCCTTTTGATAGAAAATGTTTGTTCTCATTTTTTGCCTTCTTGAATTTGGGTAAAATTAATTTTTTTCTCATGTTCCATTCTAGATTTTAATTTGTTAGCCATATATATCAGTTTCAGTGTCTGTGTTTTCATAGTTTTGTATGAATATATACTCAGTATAATTATATTTGATTTAAGCAAAGCGTAATAATGATTGAACAAAATATTTCCCCTTTTTTTTATTCATAATTCATCAACGAATTAATACAAATAAAAAAAGAGGAAATATTTTGTCCATTCATTGTTTGTTTTGCTTAAATCAAACTTAATTACTTTGAGTATATATTCATACACAACAATGAAACACGGACACTAAAACGTTGATACACGTGTCCAACAAATCAAATTCTAAAAATCAACATAAGAAAAAAAAATCATATTTACCACAAAGTCAAGGAGGCAAAAAGTGAGAACAATTATTTTCTGTGTCAGGAGAAATCAAATATACGTTTGTGTATCCTTTTGTGTTTGTTTCTTTGAGATGTGAGCATTTGCAGTATTTTATTGTATTTAGATGAATAGAATTGAGAGATAAATATTGAAATAAAATATAAAAGAGAACAGAAAAAACAAACTTTTGCCAATTTTATTACTAGTCATCCAAAATTTATTAGAAGTAGAAAAAAAAAGATAAGGAAAAAGAAACCAAAAAAGAATTGAAGATCTAAGTTAACATATCTAATATAATAAAGAGATGACAATATGCTAATCAAACCACCAGTATATAGGTGAACTCAAAAGCAAACAGGGATTTGTTTTTTATTAAATACCAAAACTGAGATTCAGATAGAATCAAACTCACTATTACATAATCTAAAATTGACTGGATAAAATAAAGAAGCAAATCGATATTATCTCAGGTGTGTCTATTTGTCTCCTCTTGGTCAGTGTGCTATTCTCTTAATACTTACATTGAATGAATTTAGTAACATTATTATTCTAGTTCACAAGTGTCTATAATTTCTAGACTATGTCAAAATGAATTTAAATAGTTCCAAAAGAGTTGAAAAAATCAGTATTTGAACAATCAAATCCACTACCTAAGTCAATAAATATTGATCGTTCGTAGACTTTGACCAAATAAATCTAAATTATTTTCACAAAGTTAATCAAATTTCATATATTATCTCATTTGAACAATCAAATTCACTACAAACTTTAAGTAGGTTTCAAATTAAGATAGTAACATTTTTTTTAATGTAAGGCATTTGTAGTTATTTTGCTCTAAAATTGAAGTTTTTTATTTTTCATATTTGGACTCTTTGTCACCTCTCTATAAAATTTGTAAATATATGAATTAATAAATGTATGACACACTTAAAACAATATATATATATATATATATATAAATAGGTCATTTAAAACAATTAGTCTAAAGCCTTAGCAATATTATATGATCAACAATGATAACACAAGTAACCTTATGCTCAGAAGTTTGACAAGGTACATTATAGTTCATTATAACAATATCGAGTTTGAATATACAAAGTGATTATAAATCATTATAAAGATCTGGCTTCAGATGTAAATGCTATTGAGTATGAAAATGTTCATATATTTTGGGGCATAGGAACATTTTCAAACAGAATAACATTTATATTTTCAATTGCCAAACTTCTAAGTTTTGTAACAAATATAGATCAGGTGTAGTAATGAGCTATAAATAAGAAGAATAGGTAAGTCTTAGACCAAAACAGAACGAGCATATAAAACATTTCTATATGTCAAGTTGAACATGGACATTAAGGGGAAAAAAGTAACTACCAGAATATAAGAGTTAATTGACATGAAAATATTTAAGCCACAATTGTAGTGATGAGTTACAAAAAAGAGTAATAAGTAGGTTTCGAAGTACCTCTGCGTAGAATCTTATCGAGCTTCCTCTCTTCATTGTTATTCCGATTTAGATATGCAGTAACTCCTTTAAGACTTAGGGGACATAGTATTCGAGAAGGCCTTGGCCAAAAGAGGAGATTCATGATAGAGGTAAATTATAAGGATCAACAATTCAAGAGAATAATACACCATTAAAACTGGTAGCTACAAGTAATAGAAAAATAATATTCTATGGAGAACAGAATTACCTTGAGGCATGTTACAAAAATCATCCTTAAGGATATATTAGGAGTATCCTTCAAAATTCAACAAGCTTTTTAAGTGATTAACTGGAAGCAGAAATAATAAACTTCAAGAAAGAAAGCCCAAATTGGGAAACGAAGAAAGTAAATAGATAAAGTTGTCTATTTTGTGTTCACCAAAGCAGTGTATATATAGAAATGTTTCTACAACGGCTAGCTAACGGCTAGTTTGACTCCATTAAATGTAATAAAATATTTTAATAAATAATAAATAGATATAAAAAATAATATCTCAAAAATAATGTTTTCCCAATCCAATGATGGACATTAACTACCTTTTGAGATTACACAATTTTTTCTTACTAAGAAAAAGATAATTTTGGTAGCTACCCACCAAAGTAAATTGAAACATACAAATGACAAAAATAATTAGTACTCTACTTTTTTCTATAAGAAGGAGCAAACTTACTAACCAAGAAGGTCACTAAGAATATGATAAATTTCGCTCAAGCTAAACAAATATTATATCAACGAAATAAATTCCACATCTCATGGCCAGACATCCATGTGGCCAAATTCTCTCACAGCCACAACAAAAATTTCCATGAAGCGGACAATGTGACAAAAATCTAAGCTTAGTACCATAAAGGAAAGCAAGCCACAAATTCAACATATTGTATATAAAGATTAATAAGAAGAGGTTAATTTGTATGTTGACTTTACAAATTGTTTCCATACCCATGCCATATCCTCCAAAATGCACTCGTTTCGGAGAATCCAATACACATTGAATGATATTTTCTTTGAAGAATTCGAGCAACACAGATAAGTAACGTAAAATTTCACCATGTTTGCGGAAATTGAAGTCCAAACTTTTTACAACTACAAATTCATTAAGTGGCATAAACCAACCAGAAGTTTTTAAGTATGTGAGTAATGCAAAAATAGATTGAAAACGGATCTTATCAAAATTGGGAAACACATTGACAATGGGACAGTGAAATTCATATTACATTTAATAGGTTACGTAGCAAAATGCTTTCTTATAGAAAAAAGATTATTAACAAAGAATAAGTTTTCTTTTATGTGTTGTATTTTACGTAAGCTTTGGATCCCTACGGTCCAAGCCAAGTGGTGTTGTACATGAGGAATCTTGGACTATAATAGCGCCTCCACGCCCCGAACGGTGATGCTAGGCACGCAATACTAAGTAATCCAATACCAAGTTAAGCAAAATTTCAATTGATATTGAAGACATCAGTATATTGATCATACTAGTATAAGAGGTTTACACAATTGAGAATAACGTGTAAGTTTTGATAAAGGTATATGTGTAAAAAAAGATTAATATAAACAACACTTATGCGTCAATTCCAAGCAAATTGGGGTCAATTTTCTACCGGCATATTAAATATTTGACTGCATAAAAGATTTGGAGAAACTTATTTTTAACTAATTGTATCCCTCACATAGATCTTTTCCTACCACTATACCTGGACTCAAGAGATTGTATTGCGAATGTGATTTCACAATATTGTGTTAGCAATAGAATATTAAAAAGTGAAAAAATATACATGAGATGCTTTCTTGTAAATACCGGACAAAAGATCAGGGTATCTCATGAAACAATGAATTTCAATTTATTGAGTACAAAGAATGGGGAAATAAGGAAGAATAAGAATTATTGAAGTTAAAATCTTACTAAAAAGGTTGATAGTGAGAGACACTAACTACCACAACATACCAACATAATTCCATAAGTGAAGTCTTGAGAGAGACTAATTAACTATGAAATAGAAAGAAGAAAAAATAATTGGGACAGCTCTTCTTTCCCATAGACACAACTTCTGCAAGCTCATCACTGTTTCTCTCACCGTGTTCATAGTTAAAATGATCGAATTCACAATGTTCATTCCTTCTTTCTAAGAGATAGATTTGAAGCCCCAACAACAAGCTATTCATTATTAGTAAAGAAACAACATTACTTTAAAACAAGGTGGAAAAGTTCCACATACATTAACCATTGAGTTGTCGAGAGCATAGTTCTAGCTCAAAAGCTAGAAATCCATTTGATTTTTTTGAAACTAGAAAGTTTAACAGGATAAATCTCAACAATACTACTAGGGTTCAATGTATCTCCACTTCCTTAAGAACTATTCCAAAAAAAAAACAGTAAGAGTTAAATCAACACATTCTGAGATTGTCATTCCATGTATCTTATGTCTTCTACACTTCGATACATGTGGCAATAGATAGAGATGGTCAATTTAAGTACGATACTACATCAACTACTACTATTGTGTCTTAGTTCCAAACAAGTTGGGATCCGGTTGTATGAATCCTCTCAGATCATGTTTCTCCATTTAATTCATCTTATGCAACACATTTTAAGTATAATAAACTACACACATATGAGGAAAGAGTAGTCCTTATAACACAATTTTAGACACCTCAATCTAAGTAACATTGAATGTGAAGCTAGTTCCTCAAGTAGAATTCATTAGAAGGCACAGTAAAAGTTCTTGTTTTTACCTTGTAAGGAACCACATCTACCTCTACACATAAACTCTTTGTAAATGGAATTAAGTATTAGCACACCTAAAAGAATTAAGTATGAAAAAGTACAAATAGAGCTTCAATTCATTTTCTTTTTAAAACCTCATTTTGATATACTTCATTGATGCAGAAGAAAACTTTGCAAGAAAGGAAAATCTCTAAGCAATAACACCCACCAACCGCCATAAGATCATATTAGTGAAAAATTATAATCAGTGTCATGGAATTTGTGGAACTCCATATCTGTAGATATGTAAAATTTAACTCCAGAATGTCATCAGGTAAGAAAACTTACGGACTAATAGAGATCCGGATGTCACTTAATCAAATATTGTTCATCAAAATTAAAACATGAAACAATGAACATCCATCTCATTTTTTTCACCGAAATTAAAAAAGTAAAAATTACCTCATTTTGCAACATGTCTCATGTCTTCGCTTGTCGGCCAGTTAATCTTTGGACATTTGATTCTGAAGAAATGTTAACCATTAGGTCTTTATTTTGTGTTATAACTTTCTTTGAGGAATCTCCACTGTGAAGTAGTAGGAGTGTTGTGTCTCCAGTAGTGGCATGGATAAAGATAGGATGGAGGGTTGGAGAAGCTTGAGTATTTAAAAACAAAAATGAGATATAAAAAACTTTGGTGAAACTCAAAATTCATCTATTCAATAAAGAAACATTGACAAAACCCAAACAAAATTGTATCAACATCAAGGGTTTCTACAATATTTTACTTTCTCTTCAAATAATCTCTTGTCATTTACACATTAATGATTGGTAATGTATAACATCCAAAAAGAGTATATAAGAACAATAATACACTTGTAAGGTATTCATTATCACATAGTAAAATTTAGCTAACCTCTATAGCTCACACATCTAAGTTGAGCTTCTAAATGATTCAACTAACTGTTGTTACAAAACATCATTCGAAGTCTACGGGTATTAAATGGATGAATTGGATTGAATTAAAAAGTCTATGCAAAAAAAAACATAACTTTTATTTGCAAAGACCTTCAATTTTTTTAAAACCTCATCATTTTGATATACGTCACTAGGGCCAAAGAAAATTTTACAAGAAGCAAAGCTTACTCATAAAAATTACGGGTATCACAATTCATAGAAGCAAAGTTTGCTCATCAAAATTAAAAAAATAAAACAACGAACATCATGAATCTCATTTTTGTTATTCTATCAAAATTCTGAAATAACAAAGTAAAAATTACCTCTGTTTCCTACATGTCTCACGTCCACTTGCCAATTGATCTTAGGCACTGAATTCTTAACAAAACATTGTGAAATCTACTAGAAAACTTTGTGAAAATTCTGAAGAAAGCTTTAAATTAGTAATAGATTTGGCCTCTATTTCCTCTTCTCTCGTATTTGGCCATCCTTTTGGGGGTGACAATAACAATGTAAGAAATTTTATCTTCAATTAGTCAGAATGCGTTCAGTTACACTGTAAATAAACATTGAAACTTGGAACTGAATACTACTTTTTCTTTTTGTTTGATTCTGATTTGGTGTGCCCACATTTTTTGTTTTTGCTCAGAACATACGTTACAAATTACTAGTCTCTCAGTACATCTTTACTTGTAGATGTTTTATTTAAACTCCCTTTAAAAATAATAAATAAAAGAATAATTTTACTACATTACTTTAATCAATAAGCTATTTAAATATTTGGGAATGAATAGTATTTAATAATAATGATAAAACAAATATAAAATGATAAATTATCTCTTGATTTTTCAAACTGAATAAGTATATTTTGACAACTATTTTTAGTATAATGGACAAGTAAAGATGGACGGAGGGAGTATTCCCTATACTGAAAATAAATGTTTCATTTTACTTATTCATTGTCACTAATCAAGATAGTGTTTTTATGCTACCCATAATATTAAATAACCACATAAAATAGTAGAGTATTAGTCAAATTTAGATTTTCAGAGCATTAATAATAAAATTAGTTTAACACTTTCTTGTTCAGTTTTACTTGTGTACTATATTCTAAAAATTATTTTCATTCAATATATTCATATTCTTCTAAGTATATTGTGGTTCCTAGTCCTGCTATGAGTGTGGTGAGTCAGGAAAAATCAATAGAGATTGCTCTAGACTTAGAGTGGGAGACCTACATTAACAGTGTTTTGTAAAGCGGTCACTTCATTTCTATTTTTATAAAAATAAAATTGACAATTTTTTTTAAAAAAAAAGAAGTGAGTAAAATTTCCAAATTCAGCTTGGAAAAAAATGTAAGATCCGAGAATTTAAAATAACTATGAAGAGGCTTAGAATCGGAATTAATTATTTTTGGAAGGAATTCAAAAATCTGGAAATTTGGTTAAGTGTGGGAAAAAGTGAGTTTTTGTCCAACTTTGAGCAGTCATAACTCCTATATCATGCTGATTTAGGTGTATTTATAGTTATTTTTGTGAAGCTCGTGGAACAATCTTTCCAACGCCACCGAGTTTGCCCGATTCCGAGTTCGTATGAGTGAGTTATGCCCTTTGGAAGTTGGGCAGTTGGCAGGGAAATCCGTCCGGAAATTTTAAGGGTATTTTGGTCTTTTCCCTTAACAATTCTTTTGGTTATATTGTTGTGTTAGACTGATTTTTTAGATCAGTTTGTCCCATTTTAAAAAAGTGAGAGGGAGAGTGAGAGTTAGGGTTCTTGAGAGAAGAGGAGAAGAAGAGGAGAAAAGAGAAGAAGAAACAAGGTTTCGTCAAGGATCGTCGTGGATATCGTCGGGGGGTGATCCCTACTAGGTATGTGAGTTCATAGTGTTGGGGTTGGTCCTTTCCCCCACACTCCAAACACGTTTTATTTTCAAGAAAAGAATGGTTGTGTTGTTGAAGTTGTTGGTTGTGTTGTTGGTTGTGGTGTTGAAGTTCCTTGTTGGTTTGGGACATGACTTGGTTGTGTTTTTAAGTTGAATCCCTTCTATGTTGAGGGATTTTATGATCCTTAGTGTTTGGGGTTGAAACCTTTGAAGTTAGGGTGGTTTAGACTTGGGAAAAAGAGGAAGAAAACTCGAGTTTTCTGGGGAAAGGGGTGGCGCGTCGCGCCTGCCAGCACGCCCCAAAGGAGCTTCTGAGCTTTCTCCCTTGGGGCACCGCGCCTAGCAGTGCGCCCCAGCAGTCCCTCTGAGCTTCGAGGGCTGGCGCTCCGCGCCTTGCAGAGCGCCAAGGACGCCAAGTTTCCCCTTTCTTTCCATACTTTCTCATGCATGTTCCTTGGTATTGTACCTATGTTTCATAGTTGTTTCCAACACTCCAAAGTACGTCTAAACATCAAGAACTCATCCATAAACGTGTGATCATATACCTGAATCCACAATCCAATTCAAGGCGAGTTAGGATCAAGTCAAAGTGAAGTTAAGGGTCAAGTCTAGAAGTTAAAGAAGTAAGTCAAGGTAAGTTTTCAAAGTTGTCCAAGAGCCTTTGTTGAACGTTTTAACTTCGTTTTAAGGTTCAAGTTTTAAGTCAAGTAAAGAGTATCGAGTTTCAAGTTAAGTCAAGAGTGTAAAGTTGAGTTCATTTCTCAAAAGCTATTAGGGAACTAAGTATTCCCAAAGAAGTTTATAAATGTTTTTACATTTGAGTAAGAGGGGAACCATGTTTTCCGAAAGAGCCTTTGGGCTAAGTTTTGAGTAATTACCTCAACTAAAGTAAAATGTGTTTAAAGACACTTTTGAGCCAAAGTATTTTTGGGAGTAGTATTGAGCACCGAATTGGGGACACGAGTTCATATTAACTCAACTCTCCATAATAACCATGTTCCAACATGGGGCTGATGCCAGTTGGCCTGCATCTTATTATGATGCAGACGCAGGTACCCAGGATCAGTATCCAGCACGCCGTTGATCCAGTTGAGTACTCCAGAGTCAGTGGTGAGCCTCCTTGCTTTCCGGAGGACTCGGTTGTTTTATTCTCTTAGTTTTGTTTTATTAGGATGTTATGGGGTCTGTCCCAACATCCATCTCAGTATTATAGAGGTAGACAGTCAGTCAGTTAGTTTTGAGTCTCTCATCTATGTATATATATAATATTCTATTTTGGGACTCAAGTTGCCTTTTTGGCCAGATTTTTATCAGTTAAGTTGTTGTATGTCCTTGCATTGCATTGAGTTATGCTGTTGAGTTAAGTTTCCGCTGAGTTAAGAAAGCCAGGCCAAGGGTTCGCTTGGGGACAACAATGGTCTTCGAGTGCCGGCCATGTCCAGGGGGTAGGCTCGGGGCGTGTCAAACTTGGTATCAGAGCACAGAGTTCAAGAGTCCTAGGGAGTCTATGAAGCCTTGTCTGTAGAGTCCTAGTTATTGCTGTTAAGCTCGCCACATCTATAATTAGGAGGCTACAACATTTAGGAAGATTTTTCACTTCTTTCACACTCATCATCGTGCGTTAGAGTTTATCTCTAAAAAGTTCCTTTTTAATTCATGCTTGCGCGTGTTTCAGATAGTCATGCCTCCACGAAGAGTTGGCAGAGGGCGTCTTCCTAGACGTTATGTTGATGAGCAAGAGTAACCTTATGCACCGGGAGTGCAACATCAATGGGACGTTTCTAATGCTGAGTTCAGAGAAATATTTAGGATACTGAGTCAAGCTGTGACAAATCAGATTGGTCAGCAAAGGGGAGCTTGACATGAAGGAGCTGAGACGTCTAGGATTCGTGAGTTCTTGGGGATGAATCCTCCGAGTTTCATGGGTTCAAGCACTACTGAGGATCCAGAGAACTTCATTGAGGAGCTGAAGAAGATTTTTGATGTGATGCATGTGGCAGATACTGAGCGGGTTGAACTAGCGGCGTATCAATTAAAGAATGTTGCTAGAACTTGGTTTGATCAGTGGAAAGGGGGCAGAGTTGAGAATGCACCACCTGCGAGTTGGGCCGATTTTGAGGAAGCTTTCTTGGGGCGGTTCTTTCCTCGAGAATTGAGAGAGGAAAAGGTACGTGAGTTCCTCACACTTAAGCAGGAGTCTTTGAGTGTTCATGAGTACAGTCTGAAGTTCACTCAACTATCCCGCTATGCTCCGGAGATGGTTGCGGACATAAGGAATATAATGAGTTTGTTTGTTGCTGGGCTGTCTCGGTTGTCGAGTAAGGAAGGTAGGGCTACTATGCTTATTGGGGACATGGACATATCAAGGTTGATGGTCTATGTGCAGCAGGTTGAGGAAGAGAAGCTGAGGGACAGAGAAGAGTTCGGAAATAAGAGAGATAAGACCGGTAACGAGTCCGGGCAGCAGAGAGGTAATTCAAACCGTTCCTCCTTTCAGCAAAGGCAAAAGGGACCTGCTCCATCATCTGCTAGAGCACCTGCACCCAGATACAGAGGTGAAGTTAATGGCCATAATACGAAGGACTTCAAGGCTAGACCAGCACAGTCTTCAGGTAGTGTGGCACAAAGAGGTAACTTGTTTCCTGCATGTGCTAGGTGTGGTAGAACCCACCCGGGTAAATGTCGTGATGTCCAGACATGTTGTTTTAAGTGTGGGCAAGAGGGTCACTTCATGAAGGAGTGCCCTAAGAATAAGCAAGGTAGTGGAAATTTGGGCAGTAGGGCCCAATCTTCTTCAGTTGCTCCCCCAGACAGGACGACACTTAAAGGAGCTACTTCTAGTATCGGCGGAGGAGCAAACTGCCTTTATGCAATAACCAGTCGCCATGAGCAAGAGATTTCTCCAAATGTTGTCACTGGTATGATCAAAATCTTTGCTTTTGATGCGTTTGCTTTGCTAGACCCAGGAGCAAGTTTATCTTTTGTAACTCCTTATGTTGCAAATAAGTTTGATGTTCTTCCTGAAAGACTTTGTGAACCCTTTTGTGTTTCTACACCTGTTGGAGAGTCTATTATCGTAGAAAGAGTTTATCGTGATTGTCCTGTTACTATCTATCACAAGAGCACCATTGGCTGATTTGGTTGAGTTACACATGGTAGATTGTGATGTCATTTTAGGTATGGATTGGCTTCATGCCTGCTATGCATCATTAGATTGTAGAACTCGAGTGGTCAAGTTTCAGTTTCCGAATGAGCCAGTCATAGAGTGGAGTAGTAGTTCAGTAGTGCCTAAGGGTTGTTTCATTTCGTACCTTAAGGCGGGAAAGTTAGTTTCAAAGGGTTGTATCTATCACTTAGTCCGAGTTAATGACTCTAGTGTTGAGATACCTCATTTTCAGTTAGTTCCTATAGTAAGAGAGTTTCCAGAAGTTTTTCCTGATGATCTACCCAGAATTCCTCCTCAGAGAGAAATAGAGTTCGACATAGATCTCATTCCTGATACTCGTCCTATCTCTATTTCGCCTTATAGAATGGCACCTGCAGAGTTGAAAGAGTTGAAAGAGTAGTTGAAAGATCTCCTAGATAAGGGTTTCATTCGACCAAGTGTCTCGCCTTGGGGCGCTCCGGTCTTGTTTGTGAGAAAGAAAGATGGTTCCCTTAGAATGTGTATAGACTACCGCCAGTTGAATAAGGTTACCATCAAGAATAAGTACCCTTTTCCGAGGATTGATGATATTTTCGATCAGCTTCAGGGTGCTACCTGTTTTTCAAAGATTGACCTCAGATCAGGCTATCATCAGTTAAGAGTAAGGGGATGTGATATTCCAAAGACAGCTTTCAGAACCAGATATGGTCATTACGAGTTTTTGGTCATGTCCTTTGGTTTGACCAATGCACCGGCAACTTTCATGGACCTTATGAATAGAATCTTGAAACCTTATTTAGATATGTTTGTTATCTTCTTCATTGATGACATACTAGTCTATTCAAGGAATGAAGGAGATCATGCTAGTCATCTCAGAATTGTTCTTCAGACTTTGAAAGATAAAGAGTTGTATGCCAAGTTCTCCAAGTGTGAGTTTTGGCTTAAGTCTATGGCGTTCCTAGGCCATATTGTGTTCGGTGGTGGAATTAAAGTTGATACTCGGAAAATTGAGGCGGTGCAGAATTGGCCTAGACCCATATCTCTAACTGAAATTAGAAGTTTCTTGGGTTTAGCTGGCTAATATAGAAGGTTTGTTGAGGGGTTCTCGTCTATTGCATCTCCTTTGACAAAGTTGACTTAGAAGACAGTGAAATTTCAATGGTCTGAAGCTTGTGAGAAAAGATTTCAGGAATTGAAAAAAAGATTGATTACTGCTGTAGTTTTGACATTACCAGAAGGTACTCAAGGCTTTGTGGTGTATTGTGATGCATCTAGAATTGGTTTGGGTTGTGTCTTAATGCAGAATGGCAAGGTTATAGCTTATGCCTCCAGACAGTTGAAAGTTCATGAGAAGAACTACCCAACCCATGACTTAGAGTTGGCTGCTGTAGTATTTGCTTTGAAGATATGGCGTCATTACTTGTATGGTGTGCATGTTGATGTGTTCACTGATTACACGAGTTTTCAATATGTGCTCACTCAGAAAGAGCTTAATCTCAGACAAATGAGGTGGTTAGAATTACTCAAGGATTATGACCTGAGTACTTTTTACCACCCAGGTAAGGCTAACGTTGTTGCTGATTCTTTAAGCAGGTTGTCTATGGGTAGCACCGCCCATATTGAAGAAGGAAAGATAGAGTTAGCAAAAGATGTGCACAGACTGGCATGCCTGGGAGTCAGATTTATAGATTCCGCAGAAAGAGGAATAGCGGTGGCGAATGGGGCCGAGTCATCACTAGTGTCAGAAGTGAAAGAGAAACAAGACCAAGATCCCATTTTGCTTGAGTTGAAGGCAAATGTTCAAAAGCAAAGAGTATTAGTTTTTGAACAAGGGGGAGATGGTGTATTGAGATATCAAGGAAGATTGTTTGTACCTATGGTAGATGGACTTCAAGAGAGAATTATGGAGGAAGCTCATAGCTCCAAATATTCCATTCATTCGGGTTCCACATAGATGCATAGTGATTTGAGAGAAGTTTATTGGTGGAATGGCATGAAGAAGGGCATTGCAGAGTTTGTTGCTAAGTGTCCAAATTGCCAACAAGTGAAAGTCGAGCACCAAAGGCCCGGTGGTTTGGCTCAGAGGATAGAACTTCCGGAATGGAAGTAGGAGATAAACAATATGGATTTCATCACAGGGTTGCCAAGGTCTCGTAGACAACATGACTCTATTTGGGTTATTGTCGACAGAATGACAAAATTAGCTCATTTTCTACCGGTAAAGACTACCCTTTTAGCAGAAGATTATGCCAAGTTGTATATTCAAGAGATAGTGAGACTTCATGGAGTCCCAATCTCCATTATTTTAGATAGAGGTGCATAGTTTACTGCACAGTTCTGGAAATCTTTTCAGAAAGGCTTGGGTTCAAAGGTGAACTTAAGTACCACCTTTCATCCTCAGACTGATGGGCAAGCAGAGCGCACTATTCAGACTTTAGAAGATATGTTGAGGGCTTGTGTGATCGATTTCAAAGGTAATTGGGATGATCACCTATCCCTCATTGAGTTTGCCTACAACAACAGTTATCACTCCAGCATCCAGATGGCTCCATACGAAGCTCTTTATGGGAGAAGATGTAGATCTCCTATTGGATGGTTTGAAGTTGGTGAAGCAAGGTTGATAGGACCAGATTTAGTTCACCAAGCTATGGAGAAGGTGAAGGTGATTCAAGAAAGGTTGAAGACAGCATAGAGTCGCCAGAAATCCTACACTAATGTTAGGAGAAGGGCGTTATAGTTTGAAGTAGACGATTGGGTATATTTGAAGGTTTCACCCATGAAGGGGGTTATGAGGTTTGGCAAGAAGGGGAAACTTAGTCCCCGGTATATTGGACCTTACCGCATAGCCAAGAGGATTGACAACGTTGCTTATGAGTTGAAGCTACCACATGAACTAGCAGCGGTTCATCCGGTATTTCACATCTCTATGTTGAAGAAGTGCCTAGGCGATCCTTCATTGATTCTGCCAACTGAAAGTATTAGGATTAATGATAACTTATCTTATGAGGAGATTCCTGTTCAGATTTTAGATCGCCAAGTTCGTAGGCTGAGAACGAAAGATGTAGCATCAATCAAGATCCTTTGGAGGAATCAATTTGTTGAGGAAGCTACTTGGGAAGTCGAAGAGGACATAAAGAAGCGATATCCACATCTCTTTGAATCCGGAGGAAATGCAGATTAAGGTACTAATTTCCTTCGTAGTGCTCTTTTAATTATAATGAGCATGTTGTGATTGTTGTGTTTGCATGGTTGCTTGTTGGGTGTTTGAGTTGATGTTACACCCTTAGTCTTGTAAGAGTAATCCCATTCGAGGACGAATATTCCCAAGGGGAGAGATATTGTAAGATCCGAGAATTTGAAATAACTATGAAGAGGCTTAGAATCGGAATTAATTATTTTTGGAAGGAATTCAAAAATCTGGAAATTTGGTTAAGTGTGGGAAAAAGTGAGATTTTGGCCAACTTCGAGCAGTCATAACTCCCAGTTCAGGATGAGTTAGGTGTATTTCCAGTTATGTTTGCGAATCTCATGGAATGATCTTTCCAACGCCACCGAGTTTGCCCGATTCCGAGTTCGTATGAGTGAGTTATTCCCTTTGGAAGTTAGACAGTTGGCAGGGAAATCCGTCCGGAAATTTTAAGGGTATTTTGGTCTTTTCCCTAACCAATTCTTTTGGTTATATTGTTGTGTTAGACTGATTTTTTAGATCAGTTTGTCCCATTTTAAAAGAGTGAGAGGGAGAGTGAGAGTTAGGGTTCTTGAGAGAAGAGGAGAAGAAGAGGAGAAAAGAGAAGAAGAAACAAGGTTTCGTCAAGGATCGTCGTGGATATCGTCGGGGGGTGATTCCTACTAGGTATGTGAGTTCATAGTGTTGGGTTTGGTCCTTTCCTCCACACTCCAAACTCGTTTTATTTTCAAGAAAAGATTGGTTGGGTTGTTGAAGTTGTTGATGGTGGTGTTGAAGTTCCTTGTTGATTTGGGACATGATTTTGTTGTGTTTTTAAGTTGATTCCCTTGTATGTTGAGGGATTTTATGATCCTTAGTGTTTTGGGTTGAAACCTTTGAAGTTAGGGTGGTTTAGAATTGGGAAAAAGAGAAAGAAAAGTTGAGTTTTTTGGGGAAAGGGGTGGCGCGTTGCGCCTTCCAGTGCGCCTCAAAGGAGCTTCTGAGCTCTCTCCCTTGGGGAGCCGCGCCTATCAGTGCGCCCCAGCAGTCCCTCTGAGCTTCGAGGGCTGGTGCTCCGCGCCTTGCAGAGCGCCAAGGACGCCAAGTTTCCCCTTTCTTTCCATACTTTCTCATGCATGTTCCTTGGTATTGTACCTATGTTTCATAGTTGTTTCCAAAACTCCAAAGTACGTCTAAACATCAAGAACTCATCCATAAATGTGTGATCATATACCTTGAATCCACAATCCAATTCAAGGCGAGTTAGGATCAAGTCAAAGTGAAGTTAAGGGTCAAGTCTAGAAGTTAAAGAAGTAAGTCAAGGTAAGTTTTCAAAGTTGTCCAAGAGCCTTTGTTGAACGTTTTAACTTCGTTTTAAGGTTCAAGTTTCAAGTCAAGTAAAGAGTATCGAGTTTCAAGTTAACTCAAGAGTTTAAAGTTGAGTTCATTTCTCAAAAGCTATTAGGGAACTAAGTATTCCCAAAGAAGTTTATAAATGTTTTTACATTTGAGTTAGAGGGGAACCATGTTTTCCAAAAGAGCCTTTGGGCTAAGTTTTGAGTAATTACCTCAACTAAAGTAAAATGTGTTTAAATACACTTATGAGCCAAAGTATTTTTGGGAGTAGTATTGAGCACCGAATTGGGGACACGAGTTCATATTAACTCAACTCTCCATAATAACCATGTGCCAACATGAGACTTAACGGGTCATTCTTTTTAGATGACCACGTAAGATTAAGCTAGTGGATCCACTAAGTAAAGTAAGGTCCTAGATCACGGCAAGGTATAGGATGGTTCTTGGGCAACGTGAGGTAAAACGTTGTATCACCACTAGGGCTCATAGTGGTGGTTGTCGGTTAAAGAATCTCCCACAAAAGCTATATTACTTTTATATAAGTAAAGTTGAGTTTGTTATTGTTTTATCATTAATGAGCTAAGTTATTTACACTGTTTTACAAGTTTTATATATTGCATGTGTCTTATTGCTTTATATATTTAGTTCAGTGATTCATGAGTTGTACAGAGCCAATGTAAGTGTTCTCTTGTACTCTTTTCAAGCTTAAGTTGTGGTTTAGCTTTCCAGCTCGCATACTCGTACATTCCATGTACTGATGCCAGTTGGCCTGCATCTTATTATGATGCAGATGCAGGTACCCAGGATCAGCATCCAGCACGCCGTTGATCCAATTGAGCACTTCAGAGTCAGTGGTGAGCCTCCTACCTTTCCGGAGGACTCGGTTGTTTTGTTCTCTTAGTTTATTTTTATTAGGATGTTGCGGGGTCTGTCCCAACATCCATCTCAGTATTATAGAGGCTTCATAGACAGTCAGTCAGTTAGTTTTGAGTCTCTCATCTATGTATATATATAATATTCTATTTTGGGACTCAAGTTGCCTTTTTGGCCAGATTTTTATCAGTTAAGTTGTTGTATGTCCTTGCATTGCATTGAGTTATGTTGTTGAGTTAAGTTTCCGCTGAGTTAAGAAAGCCAGGCCAAGGGTTTGCTCTGGGCCAGCTATGGTCTTCGTGTGCCGGCCACGTCTAGGGTGTAGGCTCGGGGCGTGACAAAAATGAACAATTTCATAACAAAACACTAATATGGTAAAAAAAAATGTTATTTTAAGACAAGTGAATAGAACTTTTTTTTTTTGCCACATTCGCATTACCTGGTCTTGATTCATTTAATTCATATTTGACTAAAATAAGATTTTTACCAAATATAACCACTACTAATTAATGCAAGGTATGCCCATTTTAAGAAGAAAAAATTGGATTATAAATTTACCAAGTGATTAGGTTCCTTTGAAAAACTCTAAACCTTCTTTAAAAAATGGAGAAAGTTGAAGAAGATATGGTGTTGGTATGTTCAGTGTGTCGCCATGGATTAGAAAATTGGGAAATGGTGGCAGCCGAATTCTCAAATTCCATTTCCAAACAATTTCGATGTATTCTTCAACCCACCCCTGTAGAATGTCAGGTCAAGTACGAAAGTTTAAAAGGGAGTTTTAAGAGGCTATATCAGACAAATTTTACTGAAGAAGAAGATGATGAGAGTGGATTCATAAATTTGATGACATATAAACTTACAAAGACTTATAGAGATTATTGGACAGAGCAAGTCAAACTAGGGGATACTCCACTTCAGTATGATTTATCTTTTTCATAACTGCCTCTTTTTTCCCTTTTCATGTTTTTTACTTAAGATATTTGACGAATTGTGCGTTTTCACTAATTTTTTGTTTGATCCACTATCACTAAACATCAAAACTACATTGTTAATATATTTAGGACCAAATGTCAAATAATAGTATTAGCTATATACTTTTTAACAACGAATTTCATAACTAATTCATGTTTTTCCTTATCAAAATCACTAATATAATTATTCATTAGTTTTGTACTTTTATTATCCAAATTAATGTTTGTAAATTTATTTTTTTGGTACACTGAAAAATAACTAAAAAGGATAAAACTAAATGTTGATGAGTAAAATTGCTTAAATCTTCCAAGAGAAAAAACTTCATATTATTGATGGTGTCTTTCAAAACCAGAAATTCTTATTTATTTTAAAATATAAAACAAGATTGAGGTTAGGGAAATGTAAAATGGAGAAGGGGATTACAAGGTAGGAGTTGAACCCTCAACTATAAATTAAAAATTTAGCTGGTAAAAAAATAAAGCTACTATGATTCTCCAACTAGCAATTCTTTGTATGTTAGGATCTTTATTTCTCAAAGAGTCTATACGATTATTTGTCATCTCTCTTCAAATGCATATTTTATTCTTCTTGATGGTTTCTATCAAGTGTTTATAATTTTCACCAATAGCCATATGAGGCTAAAATTATATATCCACATTTTTTATTATTAGTCTGACAACAAAATGGCAATCTAATTACTCATATCTTTATTTATTTAATGTTTATGTAGGAAAAAATCTCCGAATATTTTCAAACAGGAAGCTGAAGAAAGAATAAAGTTAAATGAGAAAAGAGGTGATCATAAATCTAATGAAAAGATGGAGAATATTAATCAAGATTTCATAAAATTCCTTAATGTGGTGAAATCTCACAAGCATCGTTGTCTTTTTGAATCTCGACTTCCCAGTCACGTAAATACATTGCTAATCTATATATTGTGGTTTGTTATCCTCAGATTTTAAATCTCGATTTTCCATGTTCTTTCCTCTTTTATCTATTACGAAAAAGAAATAGTATTTTATTAATTGAAACATGATTAGCTTTAAAGTTTACATCTTTTTATCTTTAAAGACATATTTAATTTGGCTCAACACAAAACATAGAATTCTGAAACTTGTGGTCTTAAATACATTGTAATATTTGTGTGACTATAAAACTTCTCACTAATGATAAAATAGAAATTTTATAGCTTCATTATTTTTAAATATAGACATATGTCATTTATTTTTAATAGATTGATAATAAAATAGTGCTACAATCGGAAAGAAGGGAGTATCTGACATGTTTAATACCAAAGGTCATTTTTTTTCTTTCTAAACTCACTGTGAGGTCAAATTTATAGTATAATCATCATAAAACATGGATTATATATATTCCTTATTAGTGCTAATGTTTATATTTTTTTAGGAAGATCTATATTATTTTAAACAAATTAAGCAACATATGGATTTACAGATTATTCAAAACAAGTTAGAATAAGATGTTTATTCGAACGTGAAAATCACCAGCTTATTTAGAGATCTCTTGTTGATTTTCAACAATGCCATTGTTTATTACCCAAATGAAATTCTTCAGAATTCTGTCGCGCTAGAACTCAGAGCCAATAATATGAGAGAAATAGGTAAGAAACCCCTATTTTGTCGCAAAATTGTGTGTGGATTACCTGCAGCAGGTAACCCAATGTTGGCCAACCAAAAATTGGAGAAAAGGGCATACAAGGCATGTAACAAAGCTCAAGAAGGTGAGTCATCAGTCAGGAGGAGCGTGAGAGTGAGAAATAAGCTGGCTTGCGAATTCAAGAACAATCCAGATTATGATTACAAAGGGCAACAAACAAGAACGACAAAGAAAAAATAAGAATATTTTGGGAATAATGAGTGAAGCTTACTAAAAGGTGGTCGAGTTTATATGATTTTTAGGTGTATTAAATTTCTTTTGTTTCGTTGTTCTGGTAATATTTCACAGTTTATTATCAATGTAGATTGTAGACTATAATTAATATCCTAACCCTCGTCATGTGTTTTTTTTTAATATCTAGGTTTTATGGTTTGCATCAACCTCTTGTGTTGGCAAAACGTTGGGAGTATTTGCCTTTTTTAGTGACTGAATGTGGTCAGCCATGACCATAACTTCTTATTGAAACTCTATTATTTCACTCATTATTCTACCTTTTTATGCCTTGTAACTCATGCAACCTAGTTTTAGGCCATTTATTTACCTCATAATCTTTCTATTCATTACAAGGAAGAATTCTCCCCTTCGGTAAATAGTGATGATCTTACTTTGTTTTTGTGTATAAGAAAATATAGAGTGCATAAAATTGAGTAAAAAGAGAAAGTTCTTATAAGTTGAAGGGGGGTGTTTTTTTATGGAGCTTTTGACTCAACTCTTGTCCAGTGTATGTTGAGTTGTACTTTGTGGTCGGGCTTTGTTGTATCCTAGAGGGAATAAGTCTAGAGGATTACTACTGGACTGATGAAAAGATTTATTATCGTGGGCTTGAATCTTCTTTAAAAGAGTGAGCTATCCATGTCTCATCCTGAAGATAAATTTTTTTCTTCAATTTATTTTCAATTGTAATTTCACCAACAAAAACTATTTGATTTTCCCATATAAATTATATCATCCTGCAATTTTTTTTTAAAAAACCCTGTACTATTTGATCAATCAAAGTACATCTACGAGTAAATCTAAATTTGTTTTCTCTATTGCTATTTTGTTGTCATATTTTTTCTTTACAACCAAGTTCTGAACTTTTTTTTTTGAATCGTGTGTCTATTAGAAACAATATTTTTATCACACAAAGATATGTGTAAAATTTGTGTACACCATAGCCTCCTCAAACTCACTTGTGAGATTATACTAAATATGGTGTTCACTACTAAAAAGACCTGACTTCAAAAGAGGTCTGAATAAACTCATCTTTTGAATTGAGGATCAATAAGAAATAACCTCTTTATCTCGAAAAGGTTAGGGTATGAACTGTGTACATCCTACCTTCTTATATTGAATATGTTGTTCGCTACTAAAAAAGGCCTCAATCGATCTAAAAAATCCAACTTCAAAAGTGGTTTGAAAAAACTGACCTCGCGAAATCAATTCTTTAAAAAATCAAAATCAAAACACAAAAAAAAAATGAGAGAAAACTTTTCGTTCAATTTTCAGTCATAAACCATAGTGATTTTTGCCCCCCCCTCCCCCCCCTCCCCCCCCCCCCCCCAAACTTCAACTTAAACTTTGCACCTAATTGACCCACCAAAACATTTAATGAGGACTAGGGAGGGGGGAAAGGGGTAATGAGTTCCCCCTCCCTGTGGTTGGAATTTCAAAAACCAATGGGGCTAAAGTTTGCAAAAAGAGGTAATTTTTTTAATTTATTTCAGAATTTTGATGGTAAAAAAACTAAGATTTTTATATATTCATTATTTCATGTTTTAATTTTGATGGATTTGTTGTCAAAAGCTTGTATAGCAAATTTTCTAAAAGAAAAAAACTATATTGATATGGTGAAGCTTCAAATTTGGGTACCCATTGTTTAGTCTGCCTTGACCCAATCCATCTCAACAATAATAACATTTGGGAGGGCTAATCACCACCCGAATTTCCCCATCTATTCTATTGAGAAGGATGTGGGTTTCTAACCTTGGTACAAACACGAGGAGTACTCCATGCTAATGTGTCTTGAATGATCCACACATTCTTGACTGTCCTACTCCTAAGATATAAAGTTATAAATCAACCACACATTTGCTAGATCGCTCATTTCACATAAATTTAGTGAGTTTTCTAGTTTGACACATCTTGATTTGTCGCATTCATATTCTTCAAGTCTAATCCCTTCACTTTATGACTTGGACATGAGTGATTGTAATCTCTCGGGGCCCATTCCTAAACCTCTATGGAATCTCACCAACATAGAGGCTTTGGACCTTGTTTATAACCATCTTGAATGATCTGTTTACGATTTCTTTAGAATTGGAAAGCTCAAGGACTTATCAGTTGGAAATAACAACTTCGGTCGCCAACTTGAGTTCTTATCCTTTAACAGAAATCATATACACAACTTGAATGGCTAGATTTTTCATCCAATTACCTAACCGGTCCAGTTCCATCCAATTATTGGAGATCTCATTGGACATCGTGGGTTGAACTTATCTCATAATGTCTTGGAAGCTCATTTACCAGAGACATTGCAAATTTATTTGTTCTCGAATCATTGGATCTCTCATCTAACAAAATCATCTGAGAAATTTCGCATCAACTTGCATCCCTCACATTTCTTGAAGTCTTAAATCTCTCTCACAATCATCTTGTTGGATGCATCCCCAAAGGAATTTTTTTTGATACATTTGAGAAAAGGTCATAACAAGGAAATGATGGACTATGAGGATTGCCACTCTCAAAACTTTGTGGCAGTGATGATAGGATACCAAAAGCGACAACTCCAACTGAGCTAGATCAAGAAGAAGAAAGAGATTCACCAATGATCAGTTGGCAGACGGTTCTCATGGTGTAACGCCCCGAGCATACACCCTGGGCGGGACCGGCACTCGAAGACCATTACTGGCCCCAAGCGAACCCTTGGACTGGCTTACCTAACTCAGTGGAAAACTTAACTCAACAGAATAACTCCATGCAATGAAAGGTCATAAAACAACCCAACTGATAAAATCTTGGCCATAAAGGCAAATCGAGTCTCAAAATAGAATATTTATATATATACATAGATGAGAGACTCAATACTAACTGACTGACTGACTGTTTATGAAGCCTCTATAACATTGAGATGGATGTTGGGACAGACCCCGCAACATCCTAATAAAACAAAACTAAGAGAACAAAATAACCGAGTCCTTCGGAATGAAAAGAGGCTCACCACTGACTCTGGAGTGCTCAGCTGGATCAACGGCGTGCTGGATGCTGATCCTGGGTACCTACGTCTGCATCATCATAAGATGCAGGCCAACTAGCATCAGTACATTGAATGTACGAGTATGCGAGATGGAAAGGTAACCCACAACTCAAGCTTGAAAGGAGTACAAGAGAACACTTACCTTAGCTCTGTTCGACTCATGAATGACTGAACTCAGAAGTAAAGCAATAAGACACATGCAATACATAAAGCTTGTAAAACATTATAAACAACTTAGTTCATTAAGGATAAAGCAATAACAAACTAAACTTTACTTATATAAAAGTAATATAACTTTAGTGTGAGATTCTTTAACCGACAACCACCAATATGAGCCCTAATGATGATATAACGTTTTACCTCACGTTTCCCAAGGACCATCCTATACCTTGCCGTGATATAGGACCTTGCTTTACTTAGTGGATCCACTAGCTTAACTTACGTGATCATCTAAAAAGAATGACCCGTCAAGTCCCATGTTGGCTACATGGTTCTTATGGAGGGTTGAGTTACTATGAACTCGCGTCCCCAATTCGGTTCTCAATACTACTCCCAAAAATACTTTGGCTCATAAGTGTTTTAAAAACATCTTTCTTTAGTTTGAGATAATTGCTCAAAGCTTAGCCCAAAGGCTCTCTTGGAAAACATAGTTTCTTTCTTACTCAAATGTAAAAACATTCATAAACTTCTTTGGGAATACTTAGTTCCCTAATAACTTTTGAGAAAATGAACTCACCTCTATACTCTTTACTTAACTTGAAACTCTATACTCTTTACTTAACTTGAAACTTGAGCCGAAAAAGGAAGTTAAAACGTTCAATAAAGACTCTTGAAAAACTTTAAAGACTTGCTTTGACTTACTTCTTAACTTCTAAGCTTGACTCTAACTTCACTTGACTTTGATCCTAAATTTCCTCGAATTGGATTACGGATTCAAGTGTAATGATCTCATGTTTATGGATGAGTTCGGGATATTTAGATGTACCTTAGAGTATTGAAAACAACTATAAAACATAGGTACATTACCAAGGAACATGTATGAAAAAGTGGGGAAGGATTGGCGTCATTGGCGCTCTGAGAGGCGCGGGGCGCCAGCCCTCAAAGCTCAGAAGGCCTGGTGGGGTGCTTTGCATGGCGCACCGCCCCAAGGGTGGAAGCTCAGAATCCCTTTTGGGTCGAGCTGGCTGGCGCGACGCCCCAGCCTTTTTCCCCGAAAAATCCGACTTTTCTCTTTTGTTTTTCCAACTCTAAACCTTCTTAACTTCAAAGGTTCCAGCCCCAAACACTTAGAATCATAAAACCCCTTATTATACAATAGATTCAACTCTAAATCACAACCGGAAACATGCACCAAACCAACAAGAAACTTCAACAACACAACCACAACTTCAACAAACACAACCACTACTTCAACAAACACAACCACAAACTTCAACAAACGCAACCAATCTTTTCTCGGAATTAAAACGAGTTTGGCGTGTGGGGGAATGAACCAATCCAACACTATGATCTCACATACCTTAATAGGGATCACCCCCGACGAAAACCACGACGATCTTGACGAATCCTTGCTTCTTCTTCTCTTTCTCCTCTTCTTTCTCTCTTCTCTCAAAAAGCCCTAACTCTCACTTTAAAAAGGAAAAACTGATTTAAAATCAGTCTAAAATCTTAATATAACCAAAAGAAATGGTTAGGGATAAGACCAAAATACCATTACAAATTCGGACTAAACTGCCCTGTGTCAACAACCCAACTTCCAAAGGGCATAACTCACTTATACGAACTCGAAATCGAGCAAACTCGGTGGCGTTGGAAAGATCATTCTGAGCTAGGACTTATGACTACTCAAAGTTGACCAAAAACTCTTTTTTCCCTTGCTTAACCAAATTTTCAGATTTTTAAATTCTTTCCAAAAATGATTATTTCCAATTTCCAGCTTCTTCATAGTTATTTCAACTTACACGATGTTACAATATCTCCCCCTTGGAAACATTCATCCTCGAATGAGATTACTCTTACTAGGCTAAGGGTGTAACATCAACTCAAACACCCAACAAGAAATCATGCAAACAACAACAACATGCTCACTATAATTTAAAGAGCACTAAGAAAGAAATTAGTACCTTGATCTGCATTTCCTCCGGATTGAAAGAGATATGGATATCTCTTCTTTATATCCTCTTCGGCTTCCCAAGTAGCTTCATCAACCAATTGGTTCCTCCAAAGAACCTTGGCTGATGCTACATCTTTCGTTCTCAACCTACGAACTTGGCGATCTAAAATCTGAACAAGAATCTCCTCATAAGATAAGCTATCCTTGATCCGAATACTTTCAGTTAGTAGGATCAATAAAGGATCGCCTATGCACTTCTTCAAAATAGAGATATGAAATACCGGATGAACCACTGCTAATTCATGGGTAGTTCCAACTCATAAGCAACATTGCCAATCCTCTTGGTTATGCGGTAAGGTCCAATATACTAGGGACTAGGTTTCCCATTCTTACCAAACCTCATAACCCCCATCATGGGTGAAGCTTTCAAATATACCCAATCATCTACTTCAAACTCTAACGCCATTTTCCTTACATCAGTGTAGGATTTTTGACGACTCTGTGCCGTTTTCAACCTCTTTTGAATCACTTTCACCTTCTCCATAGCTTGGTGAACTAAATCTGGTCCTATCAAAACTGCTTCACCAACTTCAAACCATCCAATAGGAAATCTACATCTTCTCCCATAAAGAGCTTCATATGGAGCCATCTCGATGCTAGAATGATAACTGTTGTTGTAGGCAAACTCAATGAGAGGTAGGTGGTCATCCCAACTCCCTTTGAAATCAATTACACAAGCCCTCAACATATCTTCTAAAGTCTGAATAGTGCGCTCTGCTAGCCCATCAGTCTGAGGATGAAAGGCAGTACTTAAGTTCACCTTCGAACCCAAGCCTTTTTGAAAAGATTTCCAGAACTGTACACCTCTATCTGAAATAATTGAGACTGGGACTCCATGAAGTCTCACTATCTCTTGAATATATAACCTGGCATAATCTTCTGCTGAATGGGTTGTCTTTACCAGTAGAAAATGGGCTGACTTTGTCATTCTATCGACAATTACCCAAATAGAATCATGTTGTCTGCGAGACCTTGGCAACCCTGTGATGAAATCCTTATTGATCATCTTCCACTTCCATTCCGAAAGTTCTATCTTCTGAGCCAAACCACCGGGCCTTTGGTGTTCAACTTTCACTTGCTGGCAATTTGGACATTTAACAACAAATTCAACAATTATTTTCTTCATGCTATTCCACCAATAAACTTCTATCAAGTCACGATACATCTTTGTGGAACTCTGATGAATGAAATATCTGGAGCTATGAGCTTCCTCCATAATCTTCTCTTGGAGTCCATCCACCATAGGTACACACAATCTACCTTGATATCTCAATACACCATCTTCCCCTTATTCAAAAGATAATACTTTTTTCTTTTGAACATTTGCCTTTAAATCAAGCAAAATGGGATCTTGGTCTTGTTTCTCTTTCACTTCTGACGCTAATGATGACTCGGCCCCGCTCGTCACTTCTATTCATCCTTCTACGGAATCTATAAGTATGACTCCCTGGCATGCCAGTCTGTGCACATTGTTTGCTAACTCTCTCTTTCCTTCTTCAATATGGGCTGTGCTACCCATAAACAACATGCTTAAATAATCAGCAATAACATTAGCCTTACCTGGGTGGTAAAGAATACTCAGGTCATAATCCTTGAGTAATTCTAACCACCTCCTCTGCCTGAGATTAAGCTCTTTCTGAGTGAGCATATATTGAAGACTCTTGTGATCAATAAATACATCAACATGCACACCATACAAGTAATGACGTCATATCTTCAATGCGAATATTACAGCAGCCAACTCTAAGTCATGGGTTGGGTAGTTCTTCTCATGAACCTTCAACTGTCTGGAGGCATAAGCTATAACCTTGCCATTCTGATTTAAGACACAACCCAAACCAACTCTAGATGCATCACAATACACCACAAAACCTTTAGTACCTTCTGGTAAAGTCAAAACTGGAGCAGTAATCAACCTCTTTTTCAATTCCTGAAAGTTTTCTCACAAGCTTCAGACCATTGAAATTTCACTGTATTCTGAGTCAAGTTGGTCAAAGGAGATGCAATAGACGAGAACCCCTCAACAAACCTTCTATAATAGCCAGCTAAACCCAAAAATGGTCAAAGGAGATGCAATAGACGAGAACCCCTCAACAAACCTTCTATAATAGCCAGCTAAACCCAAAAAACTCCTAATTTCAGTTGGAGATGTGGGTCTAGGCCAATTCTGCACTGCCTCAATTTTTCAAGTTTCAACTTTAATTCCATCACCAGACACAATGTGGCCTAAGAATGCCAAAGACTCAAAGTCTGAAGAACTATTCTGAGATGGCTAGCATGATCTTCTTCATTCCTTGAATAGATTAGTATGCCATCAATGAAGACGATAACAAACATATCTAAATAAGGTTTGAAGACTCTATTTATAAGGTCTATGAATGTTGCCGGTGCATTGGTCAAACCAAAAGATATGACCAAAAACTCATAATGACCATATCTGGTTCTGAAAGCTGTCTTTGGAATATCACATTCCCTTACTCTTAATTGGTGATAGCCTGATCTGAGGTCAATTTTAAAAAAATAGGTGGCACTCTCAAGCTGATCGAAAAGATCATCAATCCTCGGAAGAGGGTACTTATTCTTGATAGTAACCTTATTCAACTGGCGGTAATCTATACACATCCTAAGGGAACCATCTTTCTTTCTCACAAACAAGATCGGAGCGCCCCAAGGCGAGACACTTGGTCGAATGAAACCCATATCTAAGAGATCTTTCAACTGCTCTTTCAACTCTGCTGGTGCCATTCTATATGACAGAATAGAGATAGGACGAGTATCTGGAATGAGGTCTATACCAAAATCTATTTCTCTCTCAGGAGGAATTCCAGGTAGGTCATCAGGAAAAACTTCTGAAAAAACTCTCTTACTATATGAACTGACTGAATAGGAAGTATCTCAACACTAGAGTAATTAACTCAGACTAAGTGATGACACAACCCTTCGAAACTAACTTTATCTCCTTAAGGTACGAAATGAAACGACCCTTAGGCAGTGCGGAACTACTACTCCACTTTATGACTGGCTCATTCGGAAACTGAAACTTGACCACTCGAGTTCTACAATCTAATGATGCATAACAGGCATGGAGCCAATCCATACCTAGAATGACATAGAAATCTACCATGTCTAACTCAACCAAATCAGCCATGGTGCTCTTGTGATTGATAGAAATGGGACAATCACGATAAACTCTTTCTGCTACAATAGACTCCCCAACAGGTGTAGAAACACAAAAGGGTTCACAAAGTCTTTCAGGAAGAACATCAAACTTATTTGCAACATAAGGAGTTACTAAAGATAAACTTGCTCCTGGGTCTAGCAAAGCATACACATCAAAATCAAAGACTTTGATCATACCAGTGACAACATTTGGAGAGTTCTCTTGCTCATGGCGACTGGTGATTGCATAGAGGCGGTTTGGTCCTCCGTCGGTACCAGAAGTAGCTTCTCTAGGTGCCGTCCTGTCTGGGGGAGCAACTGATGAAGATTGGGCCCTACTGCCCAGATTTCCACTACCTTACTTATTCTTAGGGCACTCCATCATGAAGTGACCCTTTTGTCCACACTTAAAACAACCTATCTGGCCATCACGACATTTACTTGGGTGTGTTCAACCACACCTAGCACAAGCATGAAACAAACTACCTTCTTGTTCGACACTACCTGAAGACTGCGCTGGTCTAGCCTTGAAATCCTTCGAATTCTGACCATTATGTTCACCTTTGTATCTAGGTGTAGGTGTTCTAGCAGATGATGGAGTAGGTCCCTTTTGCCTTTGTTGAAAGGATGAACGGTTCGCATTACCTTTCTGCTGCCTGGACTTATTACCGGTCTTAGCTTTCTTATTTCTGAACTCTTCCCTGTCCCTCAGCTTCTCTTCTTCAACGTGCTGCACATAAACCATCAACCTTGATATGTCCATGTCCCCAATAAGCATTGCAGCCCTACCTTCCTTACTCGACAGACAAGACAGCCTAGCAACAAACAAACTCATTCTACTCCTCATGTCCGCAACCATCTCCGGAGCATAACAGGACAGTTGGGTGAACTTCAACCCGTACTCATGAACACTCATAGACTCCTGCTTAAGTGTGAGGAACTCACGTACCTTGTCCTCTTTCAATTCTTGAGAAAAGAAACGCCCCAAGAAAGCTTCTTCAAAACAGGCCCAACTTGCAGGTGGTGCACCCTCAGGTCTGCCCCCTTTCCACTGGTCGAACTAAGTTCTAGCAGCATCCTTCAATTGATATGTAGCTAATTCAACCTGCTCAATATCTGCCACATGTATCACATCAAAAATATTTTTTAGCTTCTCAATGAAGTTCTCTGGATCCTCAGTAGTCCTCGAACCCATAAAACTCAGAGGATTTATCCCCAAGAACTCACGAATCCTTGATGTGTCAGCTCCTTCATGCCGAGCTCCCCTTTGCTAACCCATCTGGTTAGTTACAGCTTGACTCAGTATCCTAATTGCCTCTCTGAACTCAGTATTAGTAACTTCCCCTTGATGTTGCACTTCAGGTGCATATGGTAACTCTTGCTCCTCAACATAACGTCTAGGAAGACGCCCTCTGCCAACTCTTCGTGGAGGCATGACTATCTAAAAACACGCGCAAGCACGAATTAAAAAGAAACTGTTTAGAGATAAACTCTAACGCACGAGATGAGTGTTTAAGAAGTGAGAAATCTTCCTAAATGCTGTAGCCTCCTAATTATAGATGTGGCGCGCTTCACACCGATAACTAGGACTCTACAAACATGTCTTCATAGACTCCCTAGGACTCTTGAACTCTGGGCTTTGATACCAAGTTTGTCACGCCCCGAGCCTACACCCTGGGCGGGACCGGCACTCGAAGACCATTGCTGGCCCCAAGCGAACCCTTGGTCTGGCTTACCTAACTCAATGGAAAACTTAATTCAACAGAATAACTCCATGTAATGAAAGGCCATAAAATAATCAAACTGACAAAATCTTGGCCAAAAAGGCAACTCGAGTCTCAAAATAGAATATTTATATATATACATAAATGAGAGACTCTATACTAACTGACTGACTGTCTATGAAGCCACTATAACACTGAGATGGATGTTGGGACACACCCCGCAACATTCTAATAAAACAAAACTAATAGAACAAAATAACCGAGTCCTCCGGAATGCAAAGAGGCTCACCACTCACTCTAGAGTGCTCAGCTGGATCAACGGCGTACTGGATGCTGATCCTGGGTACCTGCGTCTGCATCATCATAAGATGCAGGCCAAATGGCATCAGTACATTGAATGTACGAGTATGCGAGATGGAAAGTTAAACCACAACTTAAGCTTGAAAGGAGTACAAGAGACACTTACCTTAGCTCTATTCGACTCATGAATGACTGAACTCAAAAGTAAAGCAATAAGACACTTGTAATACATAAAGCTTGTAAAACATTATAAACAACTTAGTTCTTTAAGGATAAATCAATAACAATCTCAACTTTACTTAGATAAAAGTAATATAACTTTAGTGGGAGATTCTTTAACCGACAACCACCACTATGAGCCCTAGTGATGATATAACGTTTTACCTCACGTTGCCCAAGGACCATCCTATACCTTGCCGTGATATAGGACCTTGCTTTACTTAGTGGATCCACTAGCTTAACTTACGTGATCATCTAAAAAGAATGACCCGTCAAGTCCTATGTTGGCTACATGGTTCTTATGTAGGGTTGAGTTAATATAAACTCGCGTCCCCAATTCGGTGCTCAATACTACTCCCAAAAATACTTTGGCTCATAAGTGTTTTAAACACATCTTTCTTTAGTTTGAGATAATTGCTCAAAGCTTAGCCCAAAGGCTCTCTTGGAAAACATAGTTCCTTTCTTACTCAAATGTAAAAACATTTATAAACTTCTTTGGGAATACTTAGTTCCCTAATAACTTTTGAGAAAATGAACTCACCTCTATACTCTTTACTTAACTTGAAACTCTATACTCTTTACTTAACTTGAAACTTGAGCTGAAAAACGAAGTGAAAACGTTCATTAAAGACTCTTGAAAAACTTTAAAGACTTGCTTTGACTTACTTCTTAACTTCTAAGCTTTACTCTAACTTTACTTGACTTTGATCCTAAATTTCCTCGAATTAGATTACGGATTCAAGGGTAATGATCTCATGTTTATGGATGAGATCGGGATGTTTAGATGTACCTTAGAGTGTTGAAAACAACTATAAAACATAGGTACATTACCAAGGAACATGTATGAAAAAGTGGGGAAGGATTGGCGTCATTGGCGCTCTGAGAGGCGCGGGGCGCCAGCCCTCGAAGCTCAGAAGGCCTGGTGGGGCGCTCTGCATGGCGCGCCGCCCCAAGGGTGGAAGCTCATAATTCCTTTTGGGGCGCGCTGGCTGGCGCGACGCCCCTGCCTTTTTCCCCGTAAAATCTGACTTTTCTGCTTTGTTTTTCAAACTCTAAACCTTCTTAACTTCAAAGGTTCCAGCCCCAAACACTTAGAATCATAAAACCCCTTAATATACAATAGATTCAACTCGAAATCACAACCGGAAACATGCACCAAACCAGCAAGAAACTTCAACAACACAACCACAACTTCAATAAACACAACCACAAACTTCAAGAAACACAACCAATCTTTTCTCGGAATGAAAACGAGTTTGGCATGTGGGGGAATGAACCAACCTAACACTATGATCTCACATACCTTAATAGGGATCACCCTCGACGAAAACCACGATGATCTTGACGAATCCTTGCTTCTTCTTCTCTTTCTCCTCTTCTTTCTCTTTTCTCTCAAAAAGCCCTAACTCTCACTTTAAAAAGGAAAAAAGACCAAAATACCCTTACAAATTCGGACTAAACTGCCCTGTGCCAACAACCCAACTTCCAAAGGGCATAACTCACTCATACGAACTCGGAATCGAGAAAGCTTGGCGTCGTTGGAAAGATCATTCCAAGAGATTTCCAAACATAACTGGAAATTCACCTAAATCATCCTGAGATAGGAGTTATGACTGCTCAAAGTTGACCAAAAACTCATTTTTTCCCCTGCTTAACCAAATTTCTAGATTTTTGAATTCTTTCCAAAAATGATTATTTCCAATTTCCAGCTTCTTCATAGTTATTTCAACTTACACGATGTTACACATGGGTTACGGTTGTGGTCTAGTTATTGGACTATCCGTAATATACATAATGTTGTCAACTCAATATCCAACATGGTTTTCAATTATAATTGTAAAATTGGAACATAGAATTATTACGATAATGACAAGGCACAAGAAAGATATTAGTGTGTAACCTCCAGGTATTCAACTTGATCTTTATGCTTCAGAAGACAACTTTTTATGTATGATGTATTTTAGACATCCTTCATCCTTAAAGCTCTTAACTTTAATTCTGTATCTTTCATAGTTTGCGATCTTTGCATAAAGTGTTTGTTATTCTATAAATAACAAGACATGACTTTTCTTCCTTTGAGACTTGACCAGATGTAGAAATAAATTCATCTGATAAACATAAATCGGACACCAACTTGAATCTTTAGATCATTCAATGGAACAATATGTGCCATCACTAAAAACATTGTATTTCACACAATTCTTTGCCAACTAGTAACTAGTCCCAATAAAATTGTATTTTATTAAGATAAAACCTATATATTTTGATTTAAGTTTGTTCCCTTTTAACCCATTTCGAGTATATCGCCTTGGTGCGACCGTGGAGGATGTGATGGCCTCCACATAGACCCCAATATTCTCAATGCTTCTATTACCATGTTTGGTGCCATGAAATCCACCAGATGTACGATCCTGATCTCCTATTTGAAAGTTTAATCCTTTTTGGAGTATATCATCTTGGTGTGATCATGGAGGATGTGATGGCCTTCACATAGACCCTTATACTCTCAATGCTACTACTACCAGGTTTTGTGCCATGAAATCCACCAAATGTACGATCATCCCCTATTTGAAAGTTGAACTCTTTTAAGTTGATCTTAATTTTCCATGTATGTGTTCTTCAGTTATATATGACTAAAATGTATATAAAATGGGCCAAAATTTCAGTCTTGTTTGTCTTTTTTTTAATGGAATCAATTAGGTGAGGTGCTTAGGGCTAGTTTTTCAATTAATAAATAAAAGTGGACCTCAAAGAGAATAGTACAAGCAACGGGATCTAGACTTCTTTACTAATCCTAATGAGGTAACGAAACTCTACTAATTAACAAGCATGAAGAATATAAGAGCTAGAAAAAACTAGGTACTCTATGATCATTATAGTGTTTATAACAAACTCTATGATGGTGTTATAAAAGAGGATGCTTAAGTAATTCTAAAATAGAAAAATTAAGAATAAAGTTGAGTTATCAACCCCACGGTTCATTTTATATATGTATGAACTTAAAAAGATGTCTTGCCCGTCTAACTTAACACTTCTTTTATCTCGTCCTCTTCATCAAATATGTCCAACAACTCTTGACAGTTCATCACTTCTTCTTGAATTCATTGGATGTTGTTAACACTGTTGTATGATTTTGTTCTTCTAGTCACATTGGTAAGTGACTTTTAGTACAAATTCCTCCATCACCTTACCATCCCAACTATGTCACATTCCATGTGTCATCCTTTTGGTTTTGAAGCTTCCTCTCCTTTGTTGCCTAGGTGAAAGATCCCCATCCTTGGCCACCTTATCAAAGCGTATGTCCAGCATATCATCCTCAACATCACCATAGAACATTTCATTGCCCAAGTTAATACCATAAACTGTAGTTGGACTTATAATGACTGAAACTACAACTCCTAGTTCATGACTCTTTGTCAATTCTTCAATCCACAACAAGCTCCTCAATTTGACTAGGTCCGTTACACTTTGGACATCGCCACCAGGATCGTTGAGGTCCTAATAGAAAATATGTGTCCACTATTAGTCAATGGACCAGGTCCTTGACAGAATATCAGTGCGGAAAGTAAATAACTTAAAGTAAAAAACAACACGGGAGCCGTGGAACCCCCCTTGTTCAAGGTAGGATAAAACCACGACATGTCACATAGGATATCAATACAACTCCATTATCATCAACAGGAGCAAAGATTCAGATTACAAACTCTAGTAATCTAGGAATTAACCTCTTAATCCCTTCCCCCTAATGTAACAACTCTGTTACTTAATTCAGAGCAATAACTCTATGGCTCACTAGACCAACTAACTCTAGTCGATCTAGAATTTAAGAGCCAGACATAGCTAACTCTAGCTATGATACAAAATGATGAGGATTGAAACTGATCTAATTCCTTTATAACTTAGGAATTGATCTTACAAGAATAAACACAAAAATATGAAGCATAATAACAACTAAGAACAAAGATAACTCTATCAGGTCCCGTTGTTGTTCTTTGAGAAATATTTCGCTCAAGAATGGCTTTTGTTTTGTGAATTTCCGGATGCAAAAACTATGTTGTATCATTGGAGAAGAGACTTATATAAGATAGACAAAAAAAATCTTGAAGCAATGTCATTGGCTGAGAGTACTGTTGCTCTGCAAACAGACGTGCACCAACCATAACAGTGACACTGTTGCAACTTTTACCCAACTGTCCCTTTCAAGTAATGAAACTCTTAGTCTCACCTGGGATCTGGTTACCTATTAGATCCCAAAGTTTGTTAAATCATAAAAACTTCTGAGTTAGCTCAAAATATTTTTTCCCTTTTTTGATGATGACAAACTTACTCAACTTCTTCCCCTTTTCATCAGTTCCCCATATCAGCGTGACCATGTCCTCTTCAAGAAACTACTAACAGATCTCATACCCTTAACAATTTTCTCCCTTTTGACGTCATAAAAAGAGTTAAAGCAGTAAACCAAGTTAACAGAAATGCAGTTCAAGAAAATTCATGGCCGCTTGGACAACACTAAGCATAAGTAAAAGATGGATAAAGTAATGAGACAAGTCAGCAGAAACAAGGTCATTTTCATTCATAACAAAAGAGGAACATACAAAACATTCCAATTAACATTACAAACAAGATCGGGGACAATACCCACTGAGTTGTAATGAACAAAAGAGAAATGAAGGGACTTAAATTGGAACTTAGGAGGAAGGAGGCTTGGAAGAAGGGGTTTGAAAGAGTAGGGATAAGCGAGCATCTACCTCAACATGGTTCTTGAGAAGTATTTCATTGAGCTCAACATTTTGGTTTCCATGAATTCATTTTGAACTTTCAAGGAAGCCAATTCTTCTCCACTTGATACCTCTGTTTTTGCTAATTGCACCTGAATATGCAGGCAAGCAATCTCTGCATTCCCGTTGGCCAGTGTTACTACTATGGATTCCAACTCATGTTTGAGTTGCTCATGTTCAATCAATAGTTCAGACACCTTGCTCCTGTTCCCTACCTTTCCTTCAACACTTTCACACTCAATAAGAGTGTTCAAAGATATAGTTTTCTTCACAGTGCCTCTTACTCCATGTTCAAAGGGAGTTTCAAAGTGTTTGAACACCTTTGTGAGAAAATACTCATAGCACATGCCATGTTTGCCATCTTTAACAAACATGGTCTTGTGCATATGCTCCAGCATGATGGCAGGGAGATTGACTAACTTAATTGTGCTGAAGGCTCAATAAGGAACAAGTCCACATTAGAGGAAACAATTCTTTTTCACACCTAGGCAACACCACCTTATTGATAAACTCAAAGAATAGTTGATACTTATTTTTGAGATACTCTTAAGGAATACCTTCATAACTTTGATTGAGAAATTGCTAATTTCTTGAACAAATTCCTTTAATGGGGACTTTTCAACAATTGTCTGGATTCCTTCCCTTGGAACTTGCAGATTTTTCCCCAATCATTCTTAAGTTATATGCTCATTAGTGCGTTGATTTTATCTCTAATAGGAAAACCCAAGGGAATATCCTTCAATCAAGGATTTGTAACGTTTCCTTAATTCAGAATAACTCTTCCTTGAATGATTTACAACACCGTCCATTCTGCCTTGAAATAGAATTTTGTAGTTAGTCTTCAATATAATGGTGTGTGTCTTGATTTGTTGCTTGAGATCACAATGTGATCTTCCTTGATCAGAATGTGATCTTGCTTGATCTGCTTGCCTATCTTGGTCGTCTGATTTTGATTCTTCTTTTTTGGATTCATACGATCCGATGTTGTAACACCCCGACTTTTCAAAACGTCTAAATTAACTCGTATCTTCGTGGAAAGACAAGGAGGATGAGTAATAAATTAAAAATGATGCGTTATGTGATATTTTAAGTGTTCAAGTGTTGTATCTCAAGTTTTGAAGTTTGATAAGTGGCAAAATAAAAGTTGGCGAAAGTTACCGTAAATTCCTTTTTAAAGATTTGTCTGAAAATTGAGTCAAATGTCTCAGACGTTTTCTCCCAATCTAATAAGACCTATGGTCCCCGCAAGCTATGAAATCGAAGGTCTACGAGTCTAGTTTCCAATGCATCAAACCGTTCATTCATACAACTTCAGAATACAGAGATATTCACATTTTCGTGGGACTGCGCAAGCAGGTACATGAGGTGGGGCCCTATGTCGGTGGAATGTTACATATATCTTCTCCTTCTACATTTTTCTTCATTTTAAAGCTAAAAACCAGAGAAATTAGAGAAACCCATTTCTAGGATCAAGTGAAGTATAGATTTTCTCGACTTAAGTCCTTGACGAAAGTTGTTCTACGCGTTGGGCTCATCATCATGGTATAATTTGTTTTATCGATTGCGTAGAATATCACACTTTAGTGTTGGGACAGCAGGGGTTTGAATATATTTGAAGGTTTTGAGGTGAATTACGAACCTAAGATCGAGGTAAGACCCTTCTTTCATCGACTCTAGCTTTTATAAGCAGCAAATAACAATTTGCGTATCTTTTATCGTATTGTCATGATATCTTTTATTTTGTGTGTTGATTATGGTCCTACCTTGTTGTAGTATCGAGGGAGTTATGAGTTAAAGTTGTTAGGCCACGTGAATTTAGCAAAAAAGGTATGTTAAGGCTATTCTCTTCCTATGGCATGTTTCCTTAAATCTTAGGAGCAATGTAATTGAGTTGTTATCGTTGTTATACTTGTAGCCATTATTGTTGATTGTTGGCTGCTCGAGTGTGTATAATCCTCTCTTATCGGCATTCTTATTCAGTAGTAACATTCGTATGATGGACACGACTTAGAGGCTATTTGTATAGGTTGCCTATAACTAAATTGCTCACTTTTAGCTATTGGATTGTTATTGTTGCCTTTGGGCTATTGTGGTTAGTTGTAGGAATGTGATCTATGCCTAGCAGGCTTATGTTCTGCCTACAGGGCTATATTAATGCCTAAAAGGGCTATGAGTTGCCTACATGGCTATATTGATGCCTAGAAGGGCTATGAGTTGCCTACACGGATATATATTGACACCTAAGAAGGTTATGTGCTTCCTACAGGGCCATGTTGTTGCCTAAGAGGGCTATGAATTGTCTATAAGCTATGTTGATCCCTAAGAGGGCTATGTGACTGCCTGCGGGTCTAGGGGACTACCGATAGGGGTATACAGGCTGATTGGCACCTTCCGGGCTTATGGGGGCTTGAGTAGGTGGTCTTGTGTGCTGTTTGTACCTACCGAGCTTATGAGGGCTTGGTTAGGTTGTTGTTTTATTATTTTTGATAAATTTAGATTTAGAAGCAGGTCAGTACAATTATCTTATCCTTAATTTATTTATCAGATTATTCCAGTATATCAGGATACCTCATCATAGTCTATTGCCTTTCATAATCTGTACATTATTTTGTACTGACGCCCATTTGGGAGAAGCAGAAATTGTTGAGTGAGTGATCCGGCCTCTAGCCCTTCAATGATGGATTTGTCTTCAAAAAAACCCCGACCTCGGTAGAAAACGAACGGCGGCGTGAAGTTGATGAGCAGGGAAGATGTCTTTTTTCTAGTTGGCCAAACGGCCCCGTCTTCCATAGCCAGGGATTAGTCATTTAAGGATCAGTTGATGCGCTGGGATGAAAGAAAGTTCTTCATTGCCTTGGGGGCACTGCATTCATGCATGCAGGTCCTGACAGATGACCGAGTAGACCTCCTTATCAGCAGGATTGATTTTTGTCTGGTTGGTCAGCTCCTTTCCTCCGGAGCTGCCAGAGTTGGGAGGTTTGTTACCTTTTGTTGTATATATTCTCATGGGTAGGCTGGGGCCCTGTCCCACCAATCTTTACTACTCTTAGAGGCTTGCAGACTAGTGTGTGGGGGTATATTGCTACGCTATGGCCATGCTGGCCTATGTTGTTGGTTTGCTGAAGCTTGTGAGCTGTTTGATGTATTGTACTGATATTTACCTGTTTTTAGTTTTGGTATAGATATCATGGTGGCCTCGACGGCCCAATCAGGACTTCTGTTCTAATTGGCTATTTATTTATATGATTTCCTGGGAGTAGCTGTTTCCTTTATAGATCAGTTGATAGAGGCCTTGCCGACAGAGGGCTTAATTTTAAGCCAAGATATACTTGTTTGTTTTCTTGACTGTTTGTGGCTGCCATGCGCTGCTAGCAAATGGTTCAGCAGGGTTAGCTTGAGCCTGAGTTCTGGCATTAGGAGCCAGTTGCGCCTTTGAATCTGGGGCGTGACAAACTTGGTATCAGAGCAACGTCGTATCCTAGGGAGTCTGCAAGCCATGTCTAGTAGAGTCTTGTTTATAAATGTGTTGTGCACCACATTCAATAAGCAAGAAGCTGCCGGGCATGTTAGAATGACTATCCTTCTTTTGCTCACCTCGTGCTATAGAGCAGTGTCTTAAGGGTTGAGGTTTCTGGCTTATAATTGATACTTGTATGAAGATAGAGATGACTGACACTAGATAGACCACAACTAGCCAGGGGCTAGATACAACTGCAAGCGAGGGTACCGACAAAGTACCACAGTTGGAGGTGGCCCATTGTGAGACCCAGGGGGAGAGATCTTCTCAGCCCCCTATAGCTTCTCCAGAGCTTCAGGAGCCTCCGAGGGCTACAAGACTTCCGGCTCCACCAACAGTACCACCTATAATTCCTCCTATTCCATCTGATCAGGATTTCAAGAGTGTAGTATATATGTTAACACAGTTAGTAGCTGCATAGTGCCAACCAATTGCGCCAGATATTGCCGGACCTTCTGAAGGGCCCGAAAGTTCGAGAGTTCGTGAATTTCTTGCCTTGAATCCTCCACAGTTTACAGGGACAGATCGCAGAGAAGACCCTTAACACTTTGTTGATTAGCTTCATAGGATCTTCAGAGTCATGCATGCCTCAGCGACTGAGTCAGTTGAGTTAGCAGCATTTCAATTGCGTGATGTTGCAGTATTATGGTATGAAAGTTGGGAGAGATCTAGGGAAAAAGATACATCTCTACCCACTTGGGATAGCTTTACAGAAGCTTTCATAGATCACTATTTGCCTCGAGAGATTAGGGATGGCCGGGTGGACCAGTTTCTGAACCTCCGACAGGGTAGCATGAGTGTCCGAGAGTACGGGCTTAAATTTGATTCATTGGCTAGATATGCACCAGCATTTGTTGATACAATGCATGACAGGGTGCGTAGATTTGTGGGAGGGCTTGACTCAGACTATAACGAGGCTTGTTCTACTACTGCGCTAAATGATAATATGGATATCTCGCGGATTCAGTCCTTCGCACAGGGCATAGAGGATCGTCGACATCTACAGTATACGAGTGAGAGGGTCGAGAGAGAGAGACAGAAGAGGGCTAGGCCCACTGGTTTGCAAGGAGATTTTCAGGGTGGTCCCAGACCCTGATATTTTATTAGGCCACCTAGACCTCCACCACAGCAGTTCCAGGGTAGTATATTTTATAGTCAGGGACAGTCAGGCCTAGGTGAGGGCTCACGAGCATCAGACTCTCATCACCAGAGAGGCTCAGGCTAGGCTAGGACAGCACCGCCGCGTTGCGCAACTTGTGGTAGGCTACATTTCGGGAGGTGTCAAAAGGGTTCCACTGGTTGTTATTCTTGTGGACAGGAGGGGCATGTGTGGAGAAACTGCCCGACCATAGGTCAGGGTGGTATAGGTCAGTCGACCAGGTCAATAGTAGGTTCCTCTTCATCAGCATAGTCTACAGGGCGTGGACCCCAGACTTCAGCAGGTAGAGGTAGAGGCAGAGGCAGAGAGGGAGCATCTAGTTCTAGTAGTGGCCAGAATCGTACATATTCACTAGCTGGCCGATAGGACTCAGAGTCATCACCAGATGTTATGACAGGTACATTGATTGTTTGCTCCCATTGTGTTTATGCTTTGATAGATCCTGGATCTACTCTGTCTTATGTGACTCTATTTATTGCGGGGAAGTTATGTATAGTAGCAGAGTCATTAGATCGACCCTTATTGTATCTACCCCAATTGGTGAGTCTATTTTTGCCAAGAGAGTCTATCGAGGTTGCACGGTAGAAATTATCGACCGTTAGACCTCTGTAGATCTCGTAGAGTTAGAGATGGTCGATTTTGACGTCATTATGGGTATGGACTGGTTAGCGTCCTGTTATGCTAATGCTGAGTGTCGAACAAAGATTGTTAGATTCCACTTTCCAGAAGAGGCAGTTCGGGAATGGAAAGGCGTTACAGCAACGCCAAAAGGTAGGTTTATTTCCTATCTTAAGGCGATGAGGATGATTACTAAGGGTTGTATTTATCATCTTGTTCGTGTTCATAATATAGATGCAGAACCACCGACGCTTCCGTCTATTCCGGTAGTTAATGAGTTTCTAGATGTATTTCCAGACGAACTTCCTGGTATCCCTCCAGAACGAGAAAGTGATTTTGCTATCGATATGCTACCAGGTACACAACCCATATCTATCCCTCCTTATAGAATGGCAACTGCTGAACTAAAAGAGTTGAAGGATCAGCTGAAAGACTTGCTGGATAAAGGCTTTATCAGACCTAGTGCTTCACCATGGGGTGCACCAGTGTTATTCATGAGGAATAAAGATGGCTCACTAAGAATGTGTATTGATTATCGATAGCTGAATAAGGCGACTATAAAGAATAAGTATCCCCTTCCGAGGATCGATGACTTGTTTGATCAGTTACAAGGAGCTGAGTGCTTCCCGAAGATTGATTTAAGATCAGGTTACCACCAGATATGAGTTCGGGAGAAAGACATTCCAAAGACAACTTTTAGAACTAGATATGGACACTTTGAGTTCTTGGTGATGTCTTTTGGATTAACTAATGCCCCAGCAGTGTTCATGGACCTGATGAATAGTATATTCAGGCTGTATTTAGACTTGTTTGTGATTGTATTTATTGATGATATTTTGGTGTATTCACGTTCAAAAGCTAAGCATGCAAGTCATCTGCGAGCAGTCCTTCAGGTTCTTCGAGATCAAGAACTTTATGCAAAGTTTTCTAAGTGTGAGTTCTGGTTGAACTCTGTCGCTTTCTTAGGCCATATTGTATTAGATGCAGGTATTGCGGTTGATACACAAAAGATTGGGGCCGTAAAAACTTGGCCCAGACCTATGACTCCAACTGAAGTTCATAGTTTCTTGGGGTTAGCTGGGTACTACAGAAGGTTTGTACAGGGGCTTTCTTCACTTTCAGCACCATTAACGAAGCTGACTCAAAAAGTAGCTAAGTTCCAGTGGACTGAGGCTTACGAGCATAGTTTCCAGAAGCTAAAGGACAGGTTGACATCAACACCAGTTCTAGCATTGCCAGAGGGTTCAGAAGGCTATACGGTGTACTGTGATGCTTCTGGGGTTGGGTTGGGATGTGTTCTAATGCAACATGGTAAGGTTATCGCATATGCTTCAAGACAGTTGAGAAAACATGAGAAGAACTATCCGACCCATGATTTAGAGTTAGCTGCAGTTGTGCATTCATTAAAGATCTGGAGACACTATTTGTATGGTGTTCATGTTGACATCTTCACAGATCATAAAAGTCTTCAATATATATTTAGACAGAAGGAGTTAAATTTGCGACACCGTCGATGGCTTGAGTTACTGAAAGACTACGACGTGGATATTTTATATCATCCAGGAAAGGAAAATATGGTAGCCGATGCCCTCAGTCGAAGATCTATGGGTATTTTATCCCATTTAGGTGTTGAGAAGTGGGAGCTAGTGCGAGAGCTGCATCAGCTAGCTAGCTTGGGAGTCAGATTGTTAGAGGCAGAAAATAGTGGGGTAACAATTCAGGACACAACCGTATCATCTCTAGTTGTAGAAGTAAAGCCACGGCAACAAGAAGATCCTAGCTTAGAGCATCTTAGAGCCAAGGCTCAAGATCCACAGTCTTTAGCATTTGATATAGCAGAAGATGGAGTCATCAGATATAGCGATCGATTGTGTGTTCCAAATATTGAAGGGCTTCGACATCGAATTATGGAAGAGGCACATCATTCCCATTATTCTATTCACCCTGGTTCGACGAAGATGTACCATGATATTAAGGAGATCTATTGGTGGCACGGGATGAAGAAGGACGTTGCTAAATTTGTGGCACAGTGTCCTAATTGCCAACAGGTGAAGGTTGAGCACCAAAAGCCCGCTGGGCTAGTTTAGGAGATAGCCATTCCTTTGTGGAAGTGGGAAGCAATTAATATGGATTTTATTACAGGGTTACCTCAATCGCGTCGCAAGTTTGACTCTATTTGGGTAATTGTTGATAGACTAACAAAATCAGCCCACTTCTTATCAGTTAGGGCTACTTTTTCGGCTGAAGACTATGCAGGGCTCTATATTAGAGAGATTGTTAGGCTACACGGTGTCCCAGTATCTATTATCTCTGATAGAGGAGCACAATTTACCGCCAATTTCTGGAAGTCCTTCCAGAAAGGATTAGGGACACATGTTAATCTTAGTACTGCCTTTCACCCTCAGACAGATGGCCAGGCTGAGCGAACAATTTTGACACTCGAAGATATGTTACGGGCGTGCGCGCCAGACTTCAAGGGAAGTTGGGATGACCACTTGCCTCTTATTGAGTTCACATACAATAATAGTTATCATTCTAGCATCGGGATGACACCTTATGAGGCTTTGTATGGGAGAAAATGTAGATCCCCCATTGGATGGTTTGAGGTAAGTGAGTCAGGTTTTATTGGACTCGATTTAGTCCAGCAGACAGTGGAGAAAGTTAAGCTCATTCGGGAGAGGTTGCTAGCAGCTTAAAGCCGACAAAAGTCATACTCAGATGTACGACGAAGGGACTTAGAGTTTTGTGTCGATGATTGGGTATTCTTAAAAGTCTCGCCTATGAAGGGTGTTATGCGATTTGGCAAAAAAGGAAAACTTAGTCCAAGATTCATTGGGCCATACCAGATCCTTTGGAGGGTAGGACGTGTGGCTTATGAGTTAGAATTGCCTTCAGGGCTAAAATCTGTTCATCCAGTTTTCCATGTATCGATGCTACGAAAGTGTGTAGGAGACCCTTCTCGGGTTGTCCCAATTGAGGATGTTCAGATCACAGAGGAATTGTCCTACGAGGAAACTCCAGTTGCTATATTAGATCGGCAGGTCCGTAAATTGAGGACCAAAGAGGTGGCTTCGGTTAAAGTATTGTGGAGGAATAAAGATACAGAAGAGGTGACCTGGGAGGCTGAGGATGGCATGAGGTCCAAATATCCTCACTTGTTTCATACCCCAGGGTGATGTCATATCAGTTTATATTAGGGTAGTAAGGGAAGATACCTATATATATATATGTATATACTATTGCTTATTATTATTGTGGTTGTCGTTGTATGTCTGCTCGCACTGTTGTGGTGGAGCTATAACGCTTAGCTATTTAGGTTGTCATGTGAGACGCCTAGGTTAGAAATTTTGCATTTCAGGTTCCTGGATAGTGACATTTACAAAGGATAAACTGCCTAAATTTTGGCAAGTCCTAAGGACTGAACAGTGTGCCTCAGATTTTTCATTCGAGGACGAATGTTTCTAAGGGGGGAGGAATGTAACACCCCAACTTTTCAAAACGTCTAAATTAACTCGTATCTTCGTGGAAAAACAAAGAGGGTGAGTAATAAATTAAAAATGATGTGTTATGTGATATTTTAAGTGTTCAAGTGTTGTATCTCAAGTTTTGAAGTTAGATACGTGGCAAAATAAAAGTTGGCGAAAGTTACCGTAAATTCCTTTTTAAAGATTTGTCTGAAATTTGAGTCAAATGTCTCGGATGTTTTCTCCCAATATATTAAGAGTTGTGGTCCCCGCAAGCTATGAAATCGAAGGTCTACGAGTCTAGTTTCCAACGCATCAAACCATTCATTCATACAACTTCAGAATAGAGAGATATTCACATTTTCGTGGGACTGCGCAAACAGGCACATGAGGTGGGGCCCTAAGTCGGTGGAATGTTACATATATCTTCTCCTTCGACATTTTTCTTCATTTTTAAGCTAAAAACCAGAGAAATTAGAGAAACCCATTTCTAGGATCAAGTGAAGTATAGATTTTCTCGACTTAAGTCCTTGACAAAAGTTGTTCTACGCGTTGGGCTCATCATCGTGGTATAATTTGTTTTATCGATTGCGTAGAATATCACACTTTAGTGTTGGGACAGCAGGGGTTTGAATATATTTGAAGGTTTTGAGGTGAATTACGAACCTAAGATCGAGGTAAGACCCTTCTTTCATCGACTCTAGCTTTTATAAGCAGCAAATAGCAATTTGCGTATCTTTTATCGTATTGACATGATATCTTTTATTTTGTGTGTTGATTATGGTCCTACTTTGTTGTAGTATCGAGGGAGTTATGAGTTACAGTCGTTAGGCCACGTGAATTTAGCGAAAAAGGTATGTTAAGGCTATTCTCTTCCTATGGCATATTTCCTTAAAGCTTAGGAGCAATGTAATTGAGTTGTTATCGTTGTTATACTTGTAGCCATTATTGTTGATTGTTGGCTGCTCAAGTGCGTATAATCCTCTCTTATCGGCATTCTTATTCAGTAGTAACATTCGTATGTTGGACATGACTTAGAGGCTATTTGTATAAGTTGCCTATAACTAAATTGCTCACTTTTAGCTGTTGGATTGTTATTGTTGCCTTTGGGCTATTGTGGTTAGTTGCAGGAATGTGATCTATGCCTAGCAGGGTTATGTTCTGCCTAAAAGGGCTATGAGTTGCCTACAGGGCTATATTGATGCCTAGAAGGGCTATAAGTTGCCTACACGGATATATATTGACGCCTAAGAAGGTTATGTGCTTCCTACAGGGCCATGTTGTTGCCTAAGAGGGCTATGAATTGTCTATAAGCTATGTTGGTGCCTAAGAGGGCCATGTGACTGCCTACGGGGCTAGGGGACTACCGATAGGGGTATATAGGCTGATTGGCACCTTCCGGGCTTTTGGGGGCCTGAGTAGGTGGTCTTGTGTGCTGTTTGTACCTACCGAGCTTATGGGGGCTTGGTTAGGTTGTTGTTTTATTATTTTTGATAAATTTAGATTTAGAAGCAGGTCAGTACAATTATCTTATCCTTAATTTATTTATCAGATTATTCCAGTATATCAGGATACCTCATCATAGTCTATTGCCTTTCATAATCTGTACATTATTTTGTACTGATGCCCCATTGCCTTGGGGGCACTGCATTCATGCATACAGGTCCTGATAGACGACTGAGTAGACCTCCTTATCAGCAGGATTGATTTTTGTCTGGTTTGTCAGCCCCTTTCCTCCGGAGCTGCCAAAGTTGGGAGGTTTGTTACCTTTTGTTGTATATATTCTCATGGGTAGGATGGGGCCCTGTCCCACCAATCTTTACTACTCTTAGAGGCTTGCAGACTAGTGTGTGGGGTTTATAGCTACGTTATGGCCATGCTGGCCTATGTTGTTGGTTTGCTGAAGCTTGTGAGCTGTTTAATGTATTGTATTGATATTTACCTGATTTTAGTTTTGGTATAGATGTCATGGTGGCCTCGATGGCCCAATCAGGACTTCTGTTCTAATTGGCTATTTATTTATATGATTTCCTGGGAGTAGCTGTTTCTTCTATAGATCAGTTGACAGGGGCCTTGCCGGCAGAGGGCTTAATTTTAAGCCAAGATATACTTATTTATTTTCTTGACTGTTTGTTGTTGCCATGCGCTACTAGCAAATGGTTCAGCAGGGTCAGCTCGAGCCTGAGTTCTGGCATTAGGAGCCAGTTGCGCCCTTGAATCTGGGGCGTGACAGATGTGGTATCTAGTTAGATTGATATCTGTCAATTGTTTAGATTGATTTGATTTAATCAATCTATCTCCTTGGGTGATGCTGCTTATCAGTCTCTAAATCTTGCTCCTTGATTTCCAGCGATATGAATTCAGTTTGTCATTATGCAAAATATCTCAAGTTAACACTTGTATCATCCCTCATCTCAGTAAGACTTTCAATAACCAATCATGACTCAACGAAAAGAAGTGTCGTTTGGTATTCAATGATGGGACAATGGTCAGATACCTGGATGACTGCCACATGGCAATTGCAATGGATCTCTTAAGTAATTTACGTGTTGTGTTAAGAATGCCAACCTTCGAGAAAGGACCGGGTCCCTCCATATACTTTGGATGTAACTTCCCAGCTCTGTCATGACCTCCATTTTCCATCGGCATACTCACCTAGTGTGTATACCTACAAAAGGTATGAGACTGAATTTACTAAAACATGCATATCTAAAAAATGAGGATACATGTTTCAGCATCCCCAACTTTTCTATTTTTTTCTCGAACATATCCCTACTCAGAGATTTCATGAGAATATTAACAATTTGATCTTCAGTCTTGCAAAATTGCATACTAATGTTTCCCTTTTTAACAATATCACTCAGAAAATGATGCCTCACTTAAATATGTTTAGTCCGTTTATGCGGACTAGATTCTTAGTCATATTGAGAGCACTTGTATTTTCCCACAGGAGAGGAATAGTGTGAGTAACCACTCCAAAGTCTCCAAGTTGTTGCCCATAAGAGTTGTGCACAACAAACTGCTATTGTTACATACTTTGCCTCAACTATTCAAAGGATAACAAAATTTTTCTTTTTTAGTTACTTAGGAGATAAGAGATGAGCCCAGAAAATGAGTCATTCCTGAGGTGCTCTTTCTATCAACTTGATACCCAGCATAGTCTACATCAACATATCCTACCAAATCAAATGAGTCTTTTGATATATAGAATAGAACCGGGTCCCTGTCTTCATCAAATATCTCAGAATCTTCTTCGTAGTTCCCTAACAAGATTCCTTCAGATAAGCTTGGAATATTGCACACATTCCAACATTGAACACAATATCACATCTGCTTGCAGTTAGATACTCTATCTCACTGATTTTTATTTCAGAGTGATACTTATTCTTGATGAAAAACTCTCTTGTGCTACCACAACTTGATGTTGAAGGTTATCTTGGTTTGCTCATCAAAACTAAAACATGAAACAATGAACATCCATCTCATTTTTGTTACTATCAAAATTTTGAAACAACAAAGTAAAAACTACCTCTTTTTCCATCATGTCGTATGTTGTGTCTGATGAAAGCATTTGGATTTCTACTGAAAGATGTTCATGGAAACTGAATTTTTTTTGGGGCGTTTGGGGTTTGTTTCCGATGATTACCTCAGAACGGATCCACCACTTGTTAGAGTTGAGAAAATGTTTGAACAAGTCCAATCTGAGCTTCCTGGGGCACCAAATTTTTGTTTGTTTTGCTTCATGAGTGGAAAAATTGGGGCATATACGGTTAATATAATGTACTTGTTCTCTTGATTAGTAGCTAACCTTGTTAAATCTGTATCATTTCAATATTGAGTTAGCTACTAATCTACAGAACAAGTACATTATACTAACCGTATATGCCACAATTGTTCTGCTCATGAAGCAGAACAAGCAGAAATTTTGGTGCTCTAGGAAACTTAGATTGGACCTATTCAAACATTTTCTCAACTCTAACAAGTTGTGGATCCCTTCTGAGGTAATCATTAGAAACAAACCCAACCCCCAAAAAAATTCTTCAGTTTTCATGAACATCTTCCACCAGAAACCCAAAAGCTTTCATTAGACACAACATAAGACATGTTGGGAAAAAAGTAGTTTTTACTTTGTTGTTTCAAAATTTTGATAGTAATAGTAATGAGATGGATGTTCATTGTTTCATGTTTAAATTTTTAACTTTGCTTCTGTGACATCCGTCCCTCTGTTGGTCTATAAGTTGCCTTACCTAGCACATGATCGAATAGTTGCTACGAGATTTCTAAGGACCATCATGATTTTGAAGTAATATATATATATAAAAGCAATAAATGTTAACAAATGTAGTTTACAATGGAACAATTCAATGTCCAAGACAATACATATAAAATACGAGAAACTGACTCATTCGTTTTTCTTTTTAATTCATATTTTTGGTAGAATATCTTATAGGCCAAGACAAGGCGTTTTAACCTGTAGGGGTGATTCTATTTTACTTCTTCATTCAATTTAAGTATTATGGAAATAGCTTAGAAGTCAAGAGGAGACATACTAATGCAACTAAGAGAATAACGATGTGTTTCTTTATTTTATTCAATTCATTATTGCATTAATCCTCTTACAATGAATGGCTTAATTATGTGATGGTGACTTTGATTCCATCCAAATCTCATTTTGGCATTCAATGATTTTTTTTCTTCTTTTCCCTTGTGTTCACCTATATATTGATGGTTCAATTATTATATTGTCACTACTTTATTAAATATGTTAACTGAGATCTGCAATTCATTTTAGGTTTCTTTTTCCTTTTCTCTTTCCAGTACTAATAAATTTTGGACGACTAGTAATAAGATCGACAAAAGCTTAGTTTTTTTCTATTCTCCATTTTCTTTTATTTCTTTAGTTATCTCTCAATTGTATCAGTCTAAATACAATATATTATTTCAAGTCTTCAAATCTCACACAAACACAAACAAACGGGTACATAAACATATATTTGGTTCCTCTTGGCAGAAAATGTTTGTTCACACTTTTTTCCCTTCTTGATTTTGTGATAAAATTAATTTTTTTTCATATGTTTGATCCTAAATTTTGATTTGTTGTCCATATATATCAGTGTTAGTGTCTGTGTTTTCATAGTTTTGTATGAATATATGCTCCGTCTAATTAAATTTGATTTAAGCAAAGCGTAACAATGATTGAACAAAAGATTTCCCCTTTTTTGATTCATAATTCATAATTCATCAACGAATTAATACAAATAAAAAAAGAGGAAACATTTTGTCCAATCATTTTTTGTTTTGCTTAAATCAAATTTAATTACTTTGAGTATATATCCATACACAACAATGAAACACGGACACTAAAGCGTTGATACAAGTGTCCAACAAATCAAAATTTAAGAATGAACATAAGAAATAAAAATCAAATTTACCACAAAGTCAAGGAGGCAAAAAGTGAGAACAAACATTTTCTATGCCAAGAGAAATCAAATATACGTTTATGTATCCTTTTGTGTTTGTTTCTGTGAGATGTGAACACTTGCAATAATTTACCGTATTTAGATTAATATAATTGGGAGATAAAGATAGAAATAAAATAAAATAGAGAACAGAAAAAACAAACTTTTGTCAATTTTGTTACTAGACTTCCAAAATTTATTAGAACTAGGAAAAAAGATAAGGAAAAAGAAAGAAAAAAAGAATTGAAGATCTATGTTACATGTCTAATATAATAAAGAGATGACAATATGCTAATCAAACCATTAGATTATTGGTGAACTCAAGAGCAAACAAGATTTTTTTTATTAAATACCAAAATGTGATTCAGATAGAATCAAACTCACTATTACATAATCTAAGTCCTTCATTGTTAGACTATAAACAAACAATAATGGATTGGATAAAATAAAAAAGCAAATCGATATTATCTAAGTTGTGCCTATTTGTCTCCTCTTGGTCGGTGTGCTATTCTCTTAATACTTACATTGAATGAATTCAGCAACATTATTATTCTAGTGCACAAGTGTATTTTAGACTGTCAAAATAATTCAAATAGTTCCAAAAGAGTTAATCCAATATGTATTTGAACAATCAAATCCACTACTTAAGTCAATAAATGTTGGTCATTCCTAGACTTTGACCAAATTTATTTAAATTATTTTCTCAAAGTTAATCAAATTTCATGTATTATATCATTTGAACAATCAGATTCACTACAAACTTTAAGTACAGTGTAAATTAAGATAGTATTTTTTTTTTGCTTTAACAAAAGACATTTGTAGTGATTTTGCTCTAAAATTGAAGTGTTTTATTTTCCCTTTTTGGACTCTTTGCCACCTCTCTATAAACTTTGTAAATATATGCATTAATAAATGTTTGACACACTTAAAACAATATATATAAATAGTCATTTGAAACAATTAGTCTAAAGCCTTAGCAACATTATATGATCAACAATAGTAAGACAAGTAACCTTATGCTCAGAAGTTTGATAAGCAACATTATAGTTCATTAAAACAATATCGAGTTGGATATACAAAGTGATTATACATCATTATGAAGAACTGGCTAAAGATGTAAATGCTATTAAGTATGAAAATGTTCATATATTTTGAGGCATATGATCATTTTCAAACAGAATAGCATTTATATTTTCAGCAGCTAGATTTGTAAGTTTTGTAACAAATGTAGATCAGATGTAGTAATAATGAGCTACAGATAAGAAGAATAGGTAAGTGTTGTTATCTCCTGTATTCAGATTAGCAAATAAGAAAGGGAAAATGCATAAGTACCCCCCAGCCCCCCAGCCTATGCCCAAAATCCCTGAGACACACCTAACCTTTACTAAGGTCCTATTACCCCCCCCCCCCCCGAACTTATTTTTTAATTAATTTTTTACCCCATTTCGGCCTACGTGGCACTATCCTTGAAAAAATTGTCAACACGCGTTGGGACCACAAGATAGTGCCACGTAGGCCAAAAAGGGGTAGAAAATTATATATAAAATAAGTTCGGGGGGTAATAGGACCTTAGTAAAAGTTAGGTGTGTCTCAGGGATTTCGGGCATAGGCTGGGGGGTGGGGGTACTTATGCATTTTCCCAATAAGAAATAATGAAAGACGATTAAATCCAACTAGTTTTAGACCGAAATAGAATGAGCATATAAAACATTGCTAGATGTGAAGTTGAACATGGACATTAAGGGAACACAAGAAAATATCAGAATATAAGAGTTAATTGACATGAAAATAATTAAGCCACAAGTGTAGTGATGAGTTACAAATAAGAGGAATAAGCAGGTTTCGAAGTACCTCTAGTTAGAATCTTGTCAAGCATCCGCTCTTCATTGATAGTCCGATTTAGATATGCAATAGCTCCTTTTAGACTTAGGGGATTCAAGAAGGCCTTTGCCAAAAGAGGAGTTTTATGATAGAGGTGAATTTTAAGGATCAACAATTTGACAGAATAATACACCATTAGAAATGGTAGCTACAAGTGATAGAAAAATAGTACTTTATGGAGAATAGAAATTACCTTGAGGCATGTTAAGAAACTATCCTTAAAGGTATAATTAGGCATATCCCCCAAGATGCAACAAACTTTTTAAGTGATTAAATGGAAGCAGAAATAATAAACCCAGATTGGAGAAAGAAAAAAGTAGATAGATAAATTTGACTATTTTGTTAACCAAAGTGGTGTATATATAGGTATTTCTACAACGGCTAGCTAACGGCTAGTTTGACTACATTAAATGTAATAAAATATTTTAATAAATAGATGTAAAAATAATACCCCAAAATTAATGTTTTCCCAAACCAATGATGCACATTAACCACCTTTTGAGATTACACTAATTTCTCCAACAAGAAGAAAAATACTTTTGATAGGTACCCACCAAAGTAAATTGAAACATACAAATGGAATTTTTTTAAGTACTCTACTTTTTTTCTATAAGAAGGAACAAACTTACTAACAAAGAAGGTCCCTAAGAATATGATAAATTTCGCTCATGCCAAACAAATATAATATCAACGAAATAAATTCCACATCTCATGGTTAGACATCCATGTGGCTAAATTCAATCACAGCCCAGACACAACAAAACTTTTCATTCTCGTTGAGAGACCATGAAGGGGACAATGTGACAAAAATCTAAGCTTAGCACCATAAAGGAAAGAAAGCTACAAATTCAACATATGTATTGTGTAAAAACCTCCCCATTAACAAAAGTCTCTAAACGACTACATTGTGGATGCTATCATATTTTATGTGAGAAGAATAGTCTTCAATTTATAGAGTTCCAAACTTTTCCTTCAAGGAAGGAATAACCCAAATATATAAGAAATTATATTTTCCTTTCAGAAAAAATTAAAGCATTTATGGTAAATACTTTGATTTCCCTTCAAGAGAAAAATAAACTTCAAATAAGGTAAGAATATCAGAGGAAACTCTAATAGGATCTTGGACTATAATAGCTCCTCCACACCCCGAACCATGATGTTAGGCACACAATACTAAGTAATCCAATACCAAGTTAAGCAAAATTTTAATTGACTATTCAAGCTATCAGTATGTTGATCATACTAGTATAAAAGGTTTATACAATTGGGCATAACGTGTAAGTTCTGACAAAGGTATATATATAAAAATAAAAAGATCAATATAAGCAACACTTACACGTCAATACCGTGAAAATTAGGGTAAATTTTTTACCGGCATATAAATATCTTATTGGATAAAAGATTCCTAGAAACTTAATCTTAACTAATATAGATATTGTGAAAGTGTCAAAATATCGTGTTAGCAATAGAATATTAAAAAATGACAAAATATACATGAGATGCTTTCTTGTAAATAACGGACAAAAGATTAGGATATCTCATGAAACAAAGAATTTCAATTTATTGAGGACAAATAATGAGGAAATAAGGAAGAGCAAGAATTATTTACAATCCTACTAAAAAAGTTCATAGTGAGAGACACTAACTACCATAAGTGGAGTCTTGAGAGAGACTCTAATTAACTGTAAAATAGAAAGGTGAAAAAACAATTTGGATGGCTAAACTAACTTTCCAAAATATTAACTTATCGTTCTTCACGACTCCTCTTCCCCATAGACACAACTTCTGCAGGATCATCACTCGTTCTTTCACCATTAATTAATTCATCACAAAATTGAGTAGTTAAAATGGTCGAATAAAACAAAAATAAGCAAATAAAGAAGAAGGTTGCAGTATAACGGAAATAGAACAGAGAGAATGTTATTCCTGAAACTCTGGTTTACAGCAAATACGCAACAGCTAAATAAACTGTGCCACTAACTTGAACTCCTAAAATTACTCTAGTAACTTTCTAAGACTCCTATCTAGGTAGACTTCCTACAAAATAGGAACTGATTTATTTGACTCAGTAAACTAAACAGGGCAGAAGTAAACATTTAAAAAAGACTGTTCAAATGCACTAATTTTTAACATCGAATTCACCGTGTTTGGTCCTTCTTTCTAAGAGATAGATTTGAAGCCCCAACAACAATCTATTCATGATTAGTAAAGAAAAAACATTACTTTAAAACAAGGTGGAAAAGTTCCACACACGTTAACCATTGAGTTGTCAAGAGCATAGTTCTAGCTCAATAGCAAGAAACCCATTAGATTTTTCTGAAACTAGAAAGTTTAATAGAACACAAATCACAACAATGTATCTCCACTTCCTTGAGAACTATTCTAGAAAAACTAAGAGTTAAATCAATGCATACTGAGATTGTCATTCCATGTATCTTATGTCTTCTACACTATGATACATATGGAAATAGATTGAGACGGTCAATTTAAGTACAATACTACAACAACTACAACTATTGCATCTTAGTTTCAAACAAGTTGGGGTCCGGTTATATGAATCCTCTCAGACCATGTTTCTCCATTTAAATTTATCTTATGCAACATATTTTGAGTATAATAAACTACACATATATGAAGAAAGAGCAGATCTTATAACACAATTTTAGACACCTCAATCTAAGTAACATTGTATGTGAAGCTAGTTCCTCGAGTAGAATTCATTAGAAGGCACGATAAAAGTTCTTGTTTTTACCTTTTAAGGAACCACTTCTACCTCTTTACATTAATGGTTGGTAAAAGAAACACATCCCAAAAGAGTAACATTTTAGCACACCTAAAAGAAACTCAGTATGAAAATGTACAACTAGAACTTCAACTCATTTTTTTTTAAAACTTCATTTTGATATACTTCATTTATTGATGCAGAATAAAACTTTGTAAGAAAGGAAAATCTCTAAGCAATAGCACCCACCAGTCACCATAAGATCGTATTATTGAAATTTTTTAACTAGTGTCATGGAATTTGTGGAACTCCATAATTGTAGATATGTAAAATTTAACTCGAGAATGTCATCATGTGTTAGGTAAGGAAACTTGCACACTAATAGAGGTACAGATGTCACTGAAGCAAAGCTTGTTCATGAAAATTAAAACATGAAACAATGAATATCCATCTCATTTTTGTCACTATTGAAATTCTGAAACAACAAAGTAAAAATTACCTCATTTTGCAACATGTCTCATGTCTTCACTTGTTGGCCAATTAATCTTTGGACATTGGATTCTAAAGAAATTGTAACCATTATGTCTTTATTTTGTGTTCTAGCCTTCTTTGAGAAATCTCCACTGTGAAGGAGTAGTAGCCTTGTGTCTCCAGTAGTGGGGTGGAGTAGAGAAAGGATGGAGGGTTGGAGAAGCTCGGGTAGTTAAAAATAAAAATTGAGATATAAATTTTTTTGGTGAAACTCAAAATTCATTGGTTTGATAAAGAAACATTGACACAACCCAAACAAAATTGTATCAACATCAAGGGTTTCTATAATATTTTGCTTTCTCTTCAAAGAATCACTTGTACATTGAAACACTAATGATCGGTAATGAATAATATCCAAAAAGAGTATAAGAATGGTAGCATACTTGTAAGATATTAATTATCACAAAGTAATATTTAGCTAACCTCTATAGCTCACACCTCTAAGTTAAGCTTCAAAATGATTCAACTGTAATTAGAAAACATTATTCGAAGCCGACCGGTGTTAAATGGGTGAATTTGATTGAATTAAAAGGTCTGTGCAAAAAAAAACATAACATTTATTTCAAAGACCTTGAATTTTTTTTAAAACCTCATCATTTTGATATACTTCACTTGGGCTGAAGAAAATTTTGCAAGAAGCCAAGCATATTCATCAAAATTACGGATGTCACAATTCATAGAAGCAAAGCTTTGTCATCAAAATTAAAAAAAATGAAACAACGAACATCTGAAATCTCATTTGTGTTACTATCTATCAAAGTTTTGAAATAATAAAGTAAACATTACCTCTTTTTCCAACATGTCTCACGTCTTTACTTGCCAATTGATCTTGGGACACTGAATTCTTAACAAAACTTTGTGAAATCTATTAGAAAACTTTGTGAATTTTGAAGAAAGCTTTGTGAAGCTCTTATCTTCTTTTTGGGGGTGACACTAACAATGTAAGAAATTATGTTGTACCCTTTCTTTTGTCTTCAATTAGTCAGAATCGGTTCAGTTACATTGGAACTTGGAACTGAATGCTACTTTTTCTTTTTGTTTGATTCTGATTTGGTGTGCCCACGTTTTTTTGCTTTTCCTCGAAATATAGGGTACAAATTAATACTCTCTCCATACATCTTTATTTGTAAATGTTTTATTTAATACTCCATTAAAAATAATAAATAAAAGAATATTTTTACTATATCACTTGTATTAATTATAAGCTATATAAATAGTATTTAATAATAATGATAAAATAAATATAAAATGATAAAATATCTCTTGATTTTCCAAACCGAATAAGTAAATTTCCGGTTACTATTTTTAATATAATAGACAAGTAGAGGTGGACGGTGGGAGTATTCCCTATACTGAAAATAAATGTTTCATTTTACTTGTTCATTTTCACTCATCAAGATAGTGTTCTTATACTACCCATAGTATTAAATAACCACATGAAATAGCAAGAGTATTAGTCAAATTTAGATTTTCAAAGCATCATTAATAAGGTTAGTTTAACACTCTCTTGTTATCTTTTACTTGTCTACCATTCTAAAATTCATTTTCATCTTTTCTTGTCACTTTTCACATAATAGGAAAAGACAATTATTTTTCCATGTTCTACCCTAAACATTAATTACTTATTTGCCAAATAATTTTCCATGACTTAATACGAAACATTAATTAATAGGGGTAATGTGGTAAAATAGTCATGTCAATCATTTCTTTTATATTATCATTGTTTTTTGAATGGGAGTGTAAATCCCAAATATAACAAGTAAAAGTGAATGGACAGAGTAAAACACACATATGCATAAAAGCCTGGCTAGGTTGGGTTTGATGGAGTTTTGGCCTTTACGGTTGTGTGGGGCTTGGCGCATTCATGATGATGGTTTGGATTGGTAGGTTTCGATCGTGAGGACTCGGCTGCAATCGTGAAAATGAATTGTAGCTACTAGTCTAAGTCTTGTAGAGATGTTTTGATATTTGAGTTTGAGCAGGCTAGGGAAGTTTAGGGTTGATCCTCGCCATCACTTTGGATAAGGTTCAGTCTATAATGTTGTTGAGTACACATAGATTCATACTCACACTTATTTATTTCTATACCTTTTTATGCAGATTCGGAGCCAAGTACCTTTGACTTGTGATCGATAGCGGTGTTAAGATAGTTTCTCTCAAGATTCTGATATAGCTACTTGGTTGATCCACATACTTCTTGGATGTCTTCTATTCTCTTACTTTATGTGGATTTCCTTCCTTTGGATGATTTTGAGACTTATTGAGTTGTACTCGAATTTGAAAAGGTGTGTACTAGTATCTCCAAGTTTTGGATGGTTTTGTATGGACTTTCCACATTTCTTTAAATATTTTATAAAAGGAGTTGCTTATTGACTTAAATTTTTACCTTTCATATATTTATGTTTCGTGTTTGGATTGAGTTGATTGGGTTGGTTCACCTTTTTGCGTGGTTGAGCAAGGTGTCATCAGTTTCCTGATTTCGGGCAATGAAAATTTGGTGTCAGAGCACAAAGTTCATTAGTCTCACAAGTACAAGAAGATTCTAGTAAACTATTGCAAATCGGTGTCGAGATGTCTTTTATCTATCTTAAAGAGGCTATAGGACTTTAGGAGAATTCCATTCTTTCTTTCTTATTGTGCGTACTTGATTCCATTGGTTACTAAGATTCCTTTTTCTACTCTCTCATATATGCTGAGAATATGTGCTACCATGGCAAGAGATAACAAGATGTAATGACTTTGAATGTCATTTTTGGAAATTTTTAGAAAATTACCATTTTACCCCTTTCGATAGTTTCCCTAAGTCATGTTTGATTGGTTTATGAAGTCGTTTTTGAAATTTGATTGAAAACCTGTGATTTTTTTGGAAGTTTCAGAGTTTTGGAGAGTTAAAGTTGACAAAAGTGGTTTTTTGTAATAACTGAAGCTATGAGGATCAAAATGAAATTCCATCAGTTCTATCAGCTCTACAAATGAAATTTGGTCTAAATGTGTTGTCATTTTCAGTTTTGGAGTTATTACATGGATTTGAGCCTTTAAGCGAGTGTGACTTTAGCGACAAGGGGCTCACAAAAGCAAGACCCACCTCTTGTTGACCTTTCTCTTTTAGCAACTTTAGTGGTCCCTTAAGAAGCACTTGTGTGTTCTTAAAAAAATGATATGGGATCAGCTTTGTTCCTTAACTTGTTCATGCGATTTCTCCCTCGATATAGCTTCGAATTAGGTGGTTTAAGGTTGGTTGTGTTCAGTAAGCTTGGGACTACGCATTCTAGTGATCGGGAAGAATGGTGGACTCTCAGTTTGAGGTAAAAATTGTGTTTTGTGGGCTGCCATGGCTATTTTTTTCTCTTTATTGGTGATGTATTTGCATGTGTTGAATTCCAGTTGTTCCAAGCCCAGAATTGTGTTCCATTTGAGGACACAAGTTTGGGGTACTGAATTGGACCTTTTGACGAAGTCATTTTTGGAAATTACAGTGTGGTCTAACGATTCCCATCTGGACTCCAAAATTGGTTCATCTTTGTTTTATGTATTTTTGGTGTCTTCACGGCCGTATTAACACTGTGATACTATTTTTGGTAGTGTGGCATCATTTTGAATCCATTCATAAAGGAAAATCTCCAAATACTTGATTTGGAGCGTGCACGGTTAGCCTAAAGGTAGGCTACGACTTTCCTTCTCCTAGATTGAGCTTGAATGTATAAATTCATGTTGATTTGATTGAATTGGGGCAGGTACCGAGTTATTCTTACTACATTGCTTAGAAACTGTGTTTTAGGCTTGATTCGGTATTTTTCAAGATTAGGAGCATGCTAGTTGGGGTTATGTGATAATCCTTATCTTGTGGTTTGCCTAGTGTGTTTTTGTATATTTGATAATGCTTTGGACTTAGTTTAGGCTTAGACAAGGGCTTTCCATAGACTTGTGATATGTGTAGCCTTTCAGGCCTTGTTTCATCTCCGAGTCGATTCAGATAACTTAGCTCCTTGTAGACTAGTGTAGAAGACATTAGTCTGACCCGATTAGTCTTAGTTTAGGCGTCTTCCCAGATTTGACGACCTTTTATCCTTCTTCTCTCATTCTATGGCCTCGTTGAAATATTTGAGGTTTCGTGCTTTATTAGACGATTATGTGTTGGAGTTTGTTTGATCTTGGAGCGTTTTTCAGGGAGTGGACATCATCCCAAATTGGTGTTGTTCATGGTTGTTATGAGGTTCTTCAATGATCTTGTTGATGCCCTTGGGTTTACTCTTCCTAGCTAGATGGGTGCCTTTGGGAGTTTACTGTTTGGTTGGGCGGCCCCTGGGTTTACTCTGGCTAGCTGGGCAGGTACCTCTGGGAGTTTACTGGCTTGATGGGGCAGCCTCATCATTATCTTATGAGGTTTAGAGGCCCATCTTATGCTTCTTGGATCTGGACTCAGCGTACTTCTTTCTTAGCAGTTTAGCTATTTTGTGTACCTGTCGGGCTTATGGGGTCTGCTCGGGATATTTTGTGTTCCTTTTGGGTTTATGGGTCAGTTAGGTTTAGTTTAGTTGTACTTAGTTCTTTATACTTTATTACACTCATGTGCTTTTCTTTAAATTCCTCTTTCACCTCTGTTTGTGTCTAGATTCTATCTTTTCATATTGTCTTTACCTTTCTTGCTCAGTCGGCCTATAATACCTATTGAGTACCTATTTTTTTGGTACTCATGCTACACTCTGAATTTGTTAGTGATATAGGTCCTAGTACCAGCTACCAACAGTGATCATTTGACCTTGTTGCAGCGGGTTATCGGAGGCGAGGGTGAGCATTTGGCGTCCTGGACTTACATGTATCCTTCTATATTTTGTATAGCTACTCTTTTGTTTTTCGAGACAAGCTTGTATTTTGGTCCACTGTTGGGACTTGTAATATTTTGTTAAAACAACTCTGTACTTGTGACTTCCAGGTTCTAGAAGAATCTTATGTATACATTTTTAGCTTGCTTCCGCTTATTGTCTTGTTCTTTTGTTAAATTGTTGCTTCTGTTTGTTTTTATGCTTATACTCGTTACTTGTTATTCTGGGTTATGGGTTGGATCTACCTACTGGTGGGTTATAGTAGGTGTCATCTGTCACGCCCCGAGCCTACACCCTTGGCGAGACCGGCACCCGGAGACCATTGCTCGCCCCAAGCGAACCCTTGGCCTGACTTTCTTAACTCAGCGGAAACTAAACTCAACAGCACAACTCAAAACAATGAAAGGTTATAAAACAACTTAACTGATGCATAACATGCCAAAAGGCAACTCGAGTCTCAAAATAGAATATTTACATACATACATAGATAAGAGACTCAATATTAACTGACTGACTGTCTATGAAGCCTCTAACATACTGAGATGGATGTTGGGACAGACCCCGCAAGATCCTAATAGAACAAAATTAAGTACACAAAATAATTGAGTCCTCCGGAATGCAAGGAGGCTCACCACTGACTCTGGAGTGCTCAGCTGGATCAACGACGTGCAGGATGCTGATCCGGGGTACCTGAATCTGCATCATAACACGATGCAGGCCAACTGGCATCAGTACATGGAATGTACGAGTATGCGAGCTGGAAAGTTGAACCACAACTTAAGCTTGAAAGGACAACAAGAGAGAATACTTACCTTGACTCTGTTCGACTCATGAACAACTAAACTCAAATATGTAAAGCAATAAGACACATGCAATACATAAGTAGCTTGTAAAACAATGTAAACAACTTAACTCGTTAATGATAAAACAATAGCAAACTCAACTTTAATTATTTAAAGTAATATAACTTTCGTGGGAGGTTCTTTAATCGACAACCACCACTATAAGCCCAAGTGATGATACAACGTCTTACCTCACGTTGCCCGAGGACCATTCTATACCTTGCCGTGATATAGGACCTTACTTTTGCTTATTGGATCCACTAGCCTAATCTTACATGATCATCTAAAAAGAAAGATACGTCAAGTCCTATGTTGGCGCATGGTTCTTATGGAGAGTTGAATTAACATGAACTGGTGTCCCCAATTCGGTGTTCAATACTACTCCCAAAAATACTTTGGCTCATGCTTTTAAATTAACTTCTTTCTTCGATTGAGATAATTACTCAAAACTTAACCCAAAGGCTCTTTTGGAAAACATGGTTCCTTCCTTACTTAAATGTAAAAACATTTATAAACTTCTTCGGGAATACTTAGTTCCCTAATCGCTTTTGAGAAAAATGGACTCAACTTTAAACTCTTGACTTAACTTGAAATCCAAGACTCTTACTCGACTTGAAACTTGAGACTCTTTTCTTGACTTGGAACTCAACACTCTTGCTTGACTTTGAAAGTTGAAACGAAGTTAAAAACGTTCAATAACGACTCTTGAAAAAGCTTGGAGGACTTGCTTGAACTTACTTCTTGACACTCCTTGACTTGACTCTAACTTCACCTTCGCTTGATACTAATTCGCCTTGAATTGAATTATGAATTCAAGGTGTATGATCACACGTATTTAGATGAGTTCGGGATGTTTAGAAACACTTTGGGGTGTTGGAAACAACTAGGGAATGTAGGTATACCACCTAGGAACATGCATGAGAAAGCATGGAAAGAAAGAGGGAACATGGCGTCCTTGGCGCTCTGCAATGCGCGGAGCGCCAGCCCTCGAAGGTCAGAGGTCACCTGCTGGCGCTCTGAGTGGCGCGCCGCCCCAAGGGCTGGGCTTCAGAGCCCCTCTTGGGGTGCGCTGGCAGGCGCGACGCGCCAATCCTTTGCCCAGAAAATTCGACTTTTCCCCCTCTTTTCTTCAACTCTAAACCATCCTTACTTCAAAGGTTCCAATCCCACCCATTAGGGATCACAAAATCCCTCAATATTCAATAGATTTCAACTCTAGAACACAATCAAATCATACCCCACAACCAACAAGAACTTCAACAACACAATCAACAACATCAACAACAACTAACAACTTCAACAACATATCCATTCCTTTCTCAAATCATAAAATGGGCTTGGTGTGTGGGGGAAAGGATCAACCCACACAAATAACTCACATACCTTGATAGGGATCACCCCCGACGATTTCCATGACGGAACTTGACGGAAACTAGTTGATCTCCTCTTCTTCTCTTCTTCTTCTCTTCTTCTTCTCTTCTTCACTCTCAACCCTAGCTTTCACTCTCTTAAAATGGAACAAAAATGATACAAGTATCAGCCTAACTCAACAATATAACCTCAAAAGAAATAGCTAGGGAAAAGACCAAAATGCCCTTAATTTTCCGGACAGATTCCCTGCCAACAGCCCAACTTCTAAAGGCATAACTCGCTCATATGAACTCGGAATTGAGCAAACTCGGCGCATTGGAAAGATCATTCCACAAGCTTCACAACCATAACTGGAACTGCTCCTAAATATCCTGAGCTGGAAGTTATGACTGCTCAAAGTTGGCCAAAAATCATTTTTCCACACTTAGCCAAATTTTCCAGATTTTAAATTCTTTCCAAAAATGACTATTTTCGATTTTTAAGCCTCTTCATAGTTATTTCAACTTACCGGATGTTACAATATCTCCCCCTTGGGAACATTCGTCCTCGAATGAGGTTACTCTTACAAAGCTATGGGTGTAACATCAACTCAACACCCAACAAACAACCATGCAAACGCAACAACAACCACACATGCTCATTATAATTAAAAGAGCACTAAGAAGGAAATTAATACCTTAATCTGCATTTCCTCCGGAATCAAAGAGATGTGGATATCTCTTCTTCATGTCCTCTTCGGCTTCCCAAGTAGCTTCCTCAACAAATTGGTTCCTCCATAGGACCTTTACTGAGGCTACTCTTTCGTTCTCAACTTACGAACTTGACGATCTAAAATCTGAATAGGAACCCCTTATAAGATAAGTTATCCTTGATCCTAATACTTTCAGTTGGTAGGATCAATGAAGGATCACCTATGCACTTCTTCAACATGGGATGTGAAATACCGGATGAACCGCTTCTAGTTCCCGTGGTAACTCCAACTCATAAGCAACATTGCCAATTCTCTTGGCTATGCGGTAAGGTCCAATATACCGGGGACTAAGTTTTCCTTTCTTACCAAACCTCATAACCCCTTTCATGGGCGAAACTTTCAAATATACCCAATCATCTACTTCAAACTCTAACTCCCTTCTCCTAACATCAGTGTAGGATTTCTGCGACTCTGTGCCGTTTTCAACCTTCCTTGAATCACTTTCACCTTCTCCATAGCTTGGTGAACTAAATCTGGTCCTATCAACTGTGCTTCACCAACTTCAAACCATCCAATAGGAGATCTACATCTTCTCCCATAAAGAGCTTCGTAATGGAGCCATTGGATGCTAGAGTGATAACTGTTATTGTAGGCAAACTCAATGAGAGGTAGGTGATCATCCCAATTGCCTTTGAAATCGATCACACAAGCTCTCAACATATCTTCTAGAGTATGAATAGTACGCTCTGCTTGCCCATCAGTCTGAGGATGAAAGGAGTACTTAAGTTCACATTCGAGCCCAAGCCTTTCTGAAAAGATTTCCAGAACTGTGCAGTAAACTGTGCACCTCTATCTGAAATAATGGAGATTGGGACTCCATGAAGTCTCACTATCTCTTGAACATACAACTTGGCATAATCTTCTACTGAATTGGTAGTCTTTACCGGTAGAAAATGCGCTGACTTTGTCATTCTGTCGACAATCACCCAAATAGAATCATGTGTCTACGAGACCTTGGCAACCCGTGATGAAATCCATATTGATCATCTCCCACTTCCATTCCGGAAGTTCTATCCTCTGAGCTAAACCACCGGGCCTTTGGTGTTCAACTTTCACTTGTTGGCAATTTGAACACTTAGCAACAAACTCTGCAATGCCCTTCTTCATGCCATTCCACCAATAGACTTCATGCAAATCACGATACATCTTGGTGGAACCCGGATGAATGGAATATTTGGAGCTATGAGCTTCCTCCATAATCCTTTCTTGGAGTCCATCTACCATAGGTACGCACAATCTACCTTGAAATCTCAAAACACCATCTCCCCCTTGTTCAAAAGCTAATACTCTTTGCTTTTGAACATTTGCCTTCAACTCAAGCAAAATGGGATCTTGATCTTGTTTCTCTTTCACTTCTGACACTAGTGATGACTCAGCCCTGCTCGTCACTTCTATTCCTCCTTCTGCGGAATCTGTAAGTCTGACTCCCAGGCATGCCAGTCTGTGCACATCTTTTGCTAACTCTCTCCTTCCTTCTTCAATATGGGCGGTGCTACCATAGACAACCTGCTCAAAGAATCAGCAACAACATTAGCCTTACCTGGGTGGTAAAGAATACTCAGGTCATAGTCCTTGAGTAATTCTAACCACCTCCTCTGTCTGAGATTAAGCTCTTTCTGAGTAAGCACATATTGAAGGCTCTTGTGATCAGTGAATATGTCGACATGCACACCATACAAGTAATGACGCCATATCTTCAAGCGAACACTACAGCCGCTAACTCTAAGTCATGGGTCGGGTAGTTCTTCTCATGAACTTTCAACTGTCTGGAGGCATAAGCTATAACCTTGCCATTCTGCATTAGGACACAACCCAAACCAATTCTAGATGCATCACAATACACCACAAAACCTTGAGTACCTTCTGGTAACGTCAATACTGAGCTGTAATCAATCTCTTTTTCAATTCCTGAAAGCTTTTCTCACAAGCTTCAGACCATTGAAATTTCACTGCTTTCTGAGTCAACTTTGTCAAAGGAGATGCAATAGACGAGAACCCCTCAACAAACCTTCTATAATAGCCAGCTAAACCCAAGAAACTCCTAATTTCAGTTGGAGATGTGGTCTAGGCCAATTCTGCACTGCCTCAATCTTCGAGTTCTACTTTGATTCCGTCACCGGACACAATGTGGCCTAGAATGCCACAGACTTAAGCCAAAACTCACACTTAGAGAACTTGGCATACAACTCCTTGTCTTTCAAGTCTGAAGAACTGTTCTGAGGTGACTAGCATGATCTTCTTTGTTCCTTGAATAGACTAGTATGTCATCAATGAAGACGATAACAAACGTATCTAAATAAGGTTTGAAGACTCTATTCATCAAGTCCATGAAAGCTGCCGGTGCATTGGTCAAACCAAAAGACATGACTAAAAACTCATAATGACCATATCTGGTCTGAAAGCTGTCTTTGGAATATCACATTCCCTTACTCTTAACTGATG